>NC_056744.1:744662596-744915096 GCF_019279795.1 Protopterus annectens
ATGGAGAACAAATACTGCCTGGGCCAAAAGGCAGTCACAAGCAAGATTCCTGGTTTGTCCCTCTGGATCCTCAACAAGACCTTTGGGATTAGGAGCATAGTGGAGAAGGCATAATGAAACCTTGCTTCTCAAGAAAAGGACATAGCATCCATCCTCCAGGCTTGAAGGTAAGGAGTCCTAAAGCAAAACAGCTGAAGCTGTTTTTTGTGAGTGGAAGCAAATAGGTCTATCTGAGGAATAATCTATATGCGGACTACATCTATGAAGACCTTGCTGTTCAACATCCTTTTACGCCTTCTCCAGATCTGCTTAGAAAATCTGCTAGAACATTGTCCTGGGAGGAAATGTAAACTGCTTGGAGTAACAAGTTTGCTTTTATGGCCTGTTCCCAAGCTAGAAGAGCCAGTCTGCACAGCTGATAAGATTTGATCTCCCTCTGCTTGTTTATATACCACATGACTGTTGGGTTGTCTGTGATGATCCTGAGGGAACCTAAGGACCATGTGAGAGAGAGTAGATTTGAAGGTCCTGAATCAGGGCTTGCATTTTCTTCACATTGATGTATTCTGTCCATTGATTTGGGAATCTGTCCATGCTAGATTACCAGCTGGGTTTCAGGCATTTGTGAAGGAACCATAAGCTTGAAAGGAAGGCCTGGGTTGAGTTTTACCTGACATATCCACCACCGAAATTCTTTTTTTCAGAAATGGGAGAAGTGGAATCTGAGTGTTCAGTGCATGACAGTGCTGAGACCAGACATATTTTAGGTACCACTGGATCTTTCTCATATGCAGTCTTGCAAAAGGAACCTTGGGTATTGCCACTGCCATGCCATGAACTACAGGGTCCTGAGAATTTCCCTTGCAGGGTGGGACTGAAGGGGCAGAAAGAAAGTACAGTTTTGTACCTACCATAAATGCAGATGTTCGAGTGCTAATACAGCTGCAGTAATCACAGATGGGTTCTCTGCCATCAGGCGGGTCCTCGGTCGGCCGAATTCCAAAGTCTAGGTCCGGCGTCGGTTGTTGTCGCTTTCTTCCCTGACGTCAGTGCGACAGGGGTATATAAAAGACACAGCCGACGCCATTTTCTTCAGTCTTTCTTGCCCCAGATGTCAGGTGCCCCCAGAAGGAAGGCAATACATAAATTTTATATAGAATCATGCAATGCAATATAATCAAAAATCAGTAGTTGCAAGCAAATACACCACAGAAGGATAACCCAATCAGGTTGTATGAGGAGGTGTTAGCCACTAGGCCTTTACCAAGAGGGGAAGGAGGGAGGGAAAACTGTACTGCAGTTGTATTAGCACTCGATCATCTACATTTATGGTAGGTACAAAACTGTACTATGTTCATCGTGCATACAGCTGCAGTAATCACAGATGGGTAGAATCCCAAAGCTACGCACAGGGTGGTAGGCACTAGGTGGAACTTGGAAGAGCCAGAATGCCCTGCAACACAGCAGTGGCAAAGCCTGCTCTAGTTTTGGAGTATAAAGGTAGGTGGTAGTGTTTTGTGAAGGTATGCACAGAACTCCAAGTGGCTGCTTCTAAAATATCTTTGGTAGGGACTCCTCTGAGGAAGGCTGTAGAGGTAGCTGTGGCCCTTGTGGAGTGGGATCTGATGCCTGTAGGAACAGATTTGCCATGAAAGGAGTAACAAAACCGTATGCAGTGGCCTATCCATTTTGAAATTGTCTGTTTGGAAATTGGCTTCCCTTGAGCTCCTGCAGCATAGGACACAAAGAGTTGTTCTGATTTCCTGAAAGGCTTTGTTCTGTCCAAATAGTAACATGTAGCAGCCTTTCCCCTTTGTTTTGAGGATTGGGGTAAAAGGTAGGTAAGTGTATGGCCTGATTTAAAGCTACCCTGGATACTACCTTAGGCATAAATGACGGGTTGGTTCGTAGGGAAACCCTGTCCTGATGGAAGATGAGAAAGGGCTGCACAGCCATGAGGGCTTGTAGTTCCGAAACCCTACGAGCTGAGGTAATGGCCAGAAGGAAGGCTGTTATCCAGGACAAAAATTGAAAATCTGTTGAGGCAGCTGGTTCAAAGGGAGGCAATGTTAATTTTTCTAGAATGTAATTAAGATCCCAGGCTGGTATTGGTTGTTTCCTTGGAGGTCTTATATTCTTAGCCCCTCTGAGGAACTGTTTTAAGAGTGGGTGAGAGAATAAGGGTGGATCAGTGTTGTATTCTGCAGAAAAGCCTGAGGCATGAATTTTGATGGAGGAAAAAGAAAGTCCACTGTTCAACAGCTCAGCTAGATACTGTAATATCTGAGGCAAATTCAGTTTTCTAGGATCCTGGCCTTTTTTATCATTCCAAGCGCAGAACCGTTTCCATTTTGTGGAGTAAGCCTTTCTAGTAGATGGCCTTCTGGCCTCCAAAATGACATCCTGCACCTCTTTGGAGAGTAGGGTCTGTTGTGGTGTTAAGGAATTTTCCATGCAGCCAGATTGAGTGTTTTCAGCTGACTGTGAAGAGTTTTGTAGCTGTGCTGAGTCAGTAGAAGAGGCATCAGAGGTAGGATCCAGGGAGGAGTATGTGTTAGGTTCCTCAGGAGTGGGTACAAGTGTTTTCTTGGCCAGTCTGGAGCAATCAGTATCATCTTCGGTCTGTCTGCTCTTGCTTTCAAGAGCACCTTGTGCATTAGAGGCAAAGGTGGGAAGGCGTAAACTGTCCAAGCTGCCCAACTGAAAGAAAGGGCGTCCACTCTCCAGGCCTTTGGATGGAAGGTCCTTGAGCAGAACTTTTGTCAATTGATGATTCCTGTGGGAGGCGAAGAGATCTATGTCTGGCCTTCCCCACGCTTGGATTATCTGTGTAAACACTTGAGGATGCAACTTCCATTCGTGTGGGTCTATCATATTTCTGCTTAGATTGTCTGCCAGCGTGTTTTCCAATCCTGGCAGGTACTGTGCTTGAAGTTCGATTTGCCATTCCAGAGCCAAGTTCCAAAGTGACATGGCTAGCCTGCACAGGGGGTATGAATGTGTTCCTCCTTGTTTGTTTATGTACCACATTACTGTGGTGTTGTCTGTTCTTATCAATAACTGCCCTGAATGCAGGAGGTCCTTGAAAGCTGTAAGTGCATTTATCACTGCTAGCATTTCTTTTTGATTGATGTGAAGGTGGTTTTCCTTTTGGGACCATTTGCCCTGAATGCACCTGTCTGTCATGTGTGCCCCCCAGGCATAGTCTGAGGCGTCTGTTGTGATGACTTGATTTGCTTGAGGCTTGCAGAATGGAAGACCTGTGTTTGTTTGGCATGCTTGGGCCCACCATAGAAATTCCTTTTGCAAACATGGAATTATTGGTATTATTGTTTCCAAACTGTGGCTGTGTTGAGACCATAGGTTTTTTAGGTACCATTGAAGTTTCCTCATATGCAACTTTGCACATGGGATTAAAAGAATGCAAGATGCCATGAAGCCCAGAGCCTGCAGGATTTTCCTTGAAGTGAGCCTGGTACAATTTGCTAGTATTTTGAAGTACTGAGTTAGTTGCCCCTGTTTTTCTGGCGTAAGATAGGCCATCTGGGTGTTTGTGTCCAAGTTGGCACCCAGGAAAATTATTTTCTGAGATGATGTTAGCCTGGATTTCTCTGTGTTGACTGTGTATCCCAGAGAATTCAATAACCGTGTTACATAAGCCAGATGTTCCAGAAGTATGGGTTTTCTGTCCGCTTGGATCAGGCAGTCATCCAAATAAGGGTAAATTTGTATCCCTTGAAGTCTGCAGTAGGCAATTACTGATGCCAGGCATTTCGTGAATACTCTGGGCGCAGTAGATAAGCCAAAGGGCAACGCAGAGAATTGATAGTGGATTGAACCTGCAAGAAATCTGAGGTATCTTCTGCAGCTTTGTCTGATTGGGACATGCAGGTATGCCTCCTTGAAGTCCAATGTTACCAGCCAAAACTCCTTGCCCATCATGGGAAGAGGCTGCTGTAATGTGAGCATCTTGAATTTTGGTATGAGTAGAAATGTGTTTAGGATGGATAAGTCCAAAATGGGTCTCCAGTCGGTTCCTTTCCTTGGTACCAGAAATAGTCTGGAATAAAAACCTTGACCTTGGTCATGAGTAGGTACCTCTTGAATAGCTTTCATGTCCATGAGCTTTGAAATTTGTATTTGAGCCTCTGCCCTTTGATTGTGTGGCAGGTTCGGCATGCCTCTCATTTTTGGAAGAGTGTGAAAATGAAATCTGTAGCCTCTGTTTATAATGTCCAGGATCCATTTGTCTGTTGTGATAATATGCCAATTTCTTGTAAATAATGCCAGCTTTCCTCCCAAGGGTGCTGCCAGCTGAGACTTGCTTGGCATGAAAAGGGGAAGTCATTGGGTTTGTTTCCTGTATTGTTGTGCACTGTCTTCGCCACCTCTTGGTGCTGGAGTTTGCCATTGTCTGCCTCTATATGATCCTTGAGATTGTCCTCTGCCCCTTGTGCCTGTATCTACCTCTTTGGGGCTTGTCCGTGGCTGGAAAGGACCAGTTTTTTGAAGGCCAATTTCTGCTAAAACGTGGTGGTTGAACCTGTAGAAAAGCTTTTACAGTTTGCATAGATTTAGCTTTTTCTTCCATTTTCCGTAGTATCTCCTCAGCATTAGTACCAAATAGTACATCCTTTTGTAAAGGAGCATCTAGTAGTTTAGCTTTAACATGATCAGGCAAGGTTTGTTCCCTAAGCCAGGCATGTCTACGAATGACTGATCCTGTAACAGCAGCTCTACTTGAGGCCTCTAGAGCATCATAGCCACAATGTAAGGTGTGTTTACCCACTTGTTCTGCACTGTGCATCATATCCTGCAACTCCTTCAAATCTGGTTGTTCAGGTTGTGACATTTTATTTCTTAATTGAGATAACAGAAACTGCTGATATTTAAGCATATGGAACTGACAATTTAAGGACCTCATGGCTAGGGTGGCCGAGATATACACTTTTTTTCCCCACCTTTCAAGGATCTAGACTCTCTTTCGGAAGGTAGTGGATTCTTAGCAGTAGAGGCCTTCATTCCCTTGGGGCCTTGAGAAATGGCTTCAGGGTCAGCATTATGGCTTTTGTAAAGAAATTGGTGAGAGTTAGGAACTCTGTAGTACCTATCAGGCTTGACTGGGGCAGGAGGCAGGGAATCCGGATTAAGGCAGGCCTCCGAGTAAACATCATCAAGTATGTCCAAGACAGGAGGTATCGCCAGAGGCCTGTGTTGAGGTAGCAAAAGAAATTCCCTAAGCCTTTTCTTGGAATCAGAAAAGTCTTGGCCTTCCCAATGAAAGTGTTCCCTCAAGGTATGCAAGGTTTCCCCAAAAGAAAAATCCTCTGGGGGAGATACAGAAGAAATGGACTGCTCTGCATCAGAATCTTCAAAAGGGGAGTACGAGTGTTCCTCTTCATCAGAATGTTCTGAAATAATGGAGCCCTGTTCAGAAGAGGGAGAGTCTTCCTCCACTTTGGGTATCTTGTCTGGAGGGGGTTGGGAACCCCTGATAAGAGTAATTAAATCCTCGGCCATTTTAAGCATCTGTTTTTTAGGCATGGGGCCTGGAGATGGGGCCTGTGCAACAGGCCTCTTGGGATGCATGGCTGATTTGGACTTAGTAAAGGCCTTTATGGAAAAGGAAGATGAGGGTCTAAAGACACCATGGGTGGAAGTGGACCTGTCCACGTTAGGAGGCTCAACACTCACAGTGGCTTCGGTAGCTGTTGTCTGGGTATGGGCCGAGGCACCTGCAGTCTCGGTTACAGGAGACACCGCCAAAGAAGTGTCGTCGGTAGTCAGGGGCTGCGTTGGCGCCTCGCTGAGAACCGGACCACGTGTAGCTGGTTTTGGCGTGGTGTCGGTGGAGACCGCGGACCTCACATGTCGGTCTTTGTCCTTGTGTTTTTTGGACAAAACGGTAGTCAGAGTCTCCAACGACATTTTATAATCAAAAGCTTTACCAAAAAAGTGCTGGGCGAACTCCGCCCGACGCTTAACAGTGCGTTTATTGAAAGTAGCGCAAAAGCGACAGCCCGAGATGTCGTGGTCTGGGCCTAAACAAGGTATGCAAAGGGAATGGAAATCCTTATGCGGTATTTGCTTCCCACAAGAAATACAATTGTTAACTTTGTCTCTCATCGGTCTGAGGCAAGAAAAGTTTCCCCAACGGGGTACTTAGCTTTAAAGAAGACTTCGGTTTCCAAATTTTCGTAATTTCAGGAGCTGGCCGACCGGCACTTGCGAACTGCTTCGGGCACCACGCGGCAAAAAAGACTGAAGAAAATGGCGTCGGCTGTGTCTTATATACCCCTGTCGCACTGACGTCAGGGAAGAAAGCGACGACAACCGACGCCGGACCTAGACTTTGGAATTCGGTCGACTGAGGACCCGCCTGACGGCAGAGAACCCATCTGTGATTACTGCAGCTGTATGCACGATGAACATCTGGAAGTAGCTGAATAGGGTCTGGACCTTCTCTTGTGGTAGGAAGGACAATATGAGGCACATGTCTAGCCTGTAGCCCAGAAAGACAAAGTCTAGGGTAGGGTTCAATGTGACTAAGTTTGTCGTGGACCCCACACTCTGTAGGAGGGAGACACTGTAGCAGAGATGCTGCAACAGAATCTCCTAAGATGATGTCTGAATTAACAAGACAGTAAGACATGGGAATATCCAAATTCCCTGAGTTCTGCAGAAGGCAATAGCTGGTGCAAGACATTTTGTGAAGACCATGGAGTTACAGATAACCCAATGGGCAATGCAGTGAACTGAAAGTGTGATGAACAAGCTGAAAAACCTTAAAACATTCCCTGTAAGAAGGATAACAGGAATGTGGAGATAAGTGCCCTTCATGTTCAAGGATACCAGGAAGGCCTGAGGGAGAATGTAAAGGAGGAAAGTCTAAAGAGACAGTATTTTAAATGAAGGTACCCTCAGAAGTTTGTTGAGATGGGACTAACTGCTTGGTTCACACTACAATTCTTCACATATTAAATTTTTCTGTCTTCCCTTTAAAATATGCACAACATCTGAACCAAGACCACCCAATCATTGGCAAGCCCACATTATGCCTCTCCGTAGTCATCTTGGGATTAGTGCTTCTGTTTTGCTCCTGGTGAGAGAAGCAGCACAGGGACATTATTTCCTGGAGACTGCTGATTGCCAGAAAGCCTGACACCTGCTTCATAGATGTCAGCTTGGAATATTTGCTTCTGGTTTGCTCATGGTGGCAAAAAGAGCAGAGGGCACTGATTGCGGACCGTCTCTGAATGGGCAGTGAGCGTCTGTGTGAGACATTCCTGACTGGTCTGGTCGCTGTTCATGGCATCTACCAGGAAAAGGCTGCAACAGCCGTACAGATCCCTGCATCATCTAGGACAAGAATGTCGATCATCACAGAGCCTGTGGCCTGCTTCTCATCTTGGGATTAGTGCTACTGTTTTGCTTCTGGTGAGAGAAGAAACAAAGGGGCATTGTATCCCAGCAGTGTGAAGCTGTGGTGCGCCCAGCAATAGTAGTATTCAATTAGGTAAATCCCCACAATTCATTATTCTTGACAAAGCTAATTCCTTCTTTTTTCTTTCAGTAAGTACTGTTTGATTAGCTACAGTTTAATCTAACTTCAGATATATCTCTAAATACTTTATCCATAAATCAACAGGGTCTACTTTAGTAGTTTCCCCTCAGGTGTTTGTCAATGCCCTGCATAGATGCAGGCACCATGAACTGACATTTCTCCTGTAAAAACATTCTTGAAATTTCACCAATACCTCGTTGCACAAACAGCAACTAGTCTGCAGTTACAAACACTGCTCCCAGAGTTGCAAACCAGACACTCCTGAGTTTGCTTTACATTCTTATCACAACCATGTAAACAATAAAAAAGGGCCTTGATAGACATGAATTCTCCTACTAGCTCCATTACCAGCTTAGTAGATATGGGCATCTTGAGGCAAAGTAGAAATTGCCTTATGTTTACGGACAAAAATCTAATTCTTAAATAAAATAAGGTATCCAAGAGATGTATTAACATGATCTCACTTTAGGCAAAACTCTCATTTAAAAGCACTCTTAATGTCAATCAGGTTGTCAGTAGTACATACACTGCAACCATCACACACAGCATGAAGCAGACACATAATTCCACATATGCGATACAGCACTTAATTTACCTAACTAAACCACAAAGACATTGGAAATGAAGGACATACAGCAAATGTCCTCAGCAATCCCAAATGCACTCTTTCAAATCATCACACACAGCCACATCTCATGGAGCCTCTACTTCTAGGTTCATAAGGTAAGTCACCACACAACCCGAAATTCTGGTCATTGGAGTCTCCATTGTAAGACACACAACGTCTCTCTCACCAGGCTGACCAAGGAGAAATGCACGGTCAGGTGCTTATCAGGGGGCCAGGATCAGACATGTTATGCACTCATGCAGGTCACTGGACTACAATTACCAGTATGATTCAGAGTACATGTGGGTATAAATGACCTGAGATGGACCTCCTAAGACTATATGAAGAGAAAGATTATGGAGCTCTCGAAATGTGTGTGCCAGGCTAGTATGAGCTTAGTATTGAGCAATATTTTACCTTCTCCAAGGATGACGCCACAATATGAACAGAAAATGACCGACTTTAATAACTGCCTTAGTTTCTGGTGTCATTCTAAGGGGGTGCAATATTTGTCAGCATGGAAGGGGATCGGTCAACATACCATGCTGCTTTGGCAGGTATGGTCTCTCCCCTCTAGATTTTTGAATATTAGCTAAAATGCTGTCCTCCCCATAATGTGTTTTTTAGGTTATGCCATACTGAAAATATTTCTGATGTAGGAGATCAAAAACAAGAAAATCTAAAGGTGTCACTGCTCAATGCTATAAGTCTAAACAAGAAACTCCACTACTTACAAGCTCTCCTCACAAAAGAGAGCACTGCCATCTGTGCAATCACCAAGACATTGTTTAAAGCCATTGAGAGCACCCTGGCAGTGCAAGGCTATAATGCCTTCCACACATTTAGGGACTAAAAGTGGAGGTGTTTCGATTTGCATCAAAAATAAACATACCTCAAGGCTGGTCAAACAGGAAGATATAATTGAACTTCTCCACTTTCAAATCACCACAAGCAAAATCCCATACCATTCACTTGCAAGCTACAGGTTCCCTTTATGATCCAGGAAACTCATAATGCATATTTAAGCTTCCTGGAAACATTCACCATCCAACCCAATACCATATTCATGAGAGACTTTAAATTACCCCACTATTAACTGGGAATCATATAAGATGCCAAATGAGCAGGCACAGGAAATGTTATGGATTTTGAAACGCATACTCCCTGGACCAGACTGGCAATACACCAATCAGAGATGCAAACATAGTGGATTTGGTCCTCACTAATATCAGAGAGAGCACTGCACACCCCCTAGTGTAATATACTCTACAGTAAGATCAGACCACAAAATGGTCTCCTTTGAAATAAAAATAAAAGCCGGAATCCCAGCTAACCCTGGAATGTTCAGGAAGTACTCCAAGGCTAACTTCCTACTAAAGTGATACTCTGATAAAATTTCAAGCCCCCCAAATGCTGAGAACATAGCTTCATATGCAGAACTGTTCACAGAAACTCTATACATATGTTAATAGTGGCATAAAGGCAACTGTACCCAAAACGAATAAGTACAGAGTTAACTAAAAAACAAGCCAACCTGATGAAATCACATCAATAGGCTATACAACAAAAGGAAGAAAACATGGCAAAAATTTGGAGGTGTAGCATCCAATAGGATGAAAGCATTTCCATTAAACTAAACAAACAACCTAGAGGACAAATAAAGTCTACCAAAACCAAATTTGAGGGACATTTTTGCCTCAAAACCAAGGACAAACCACAAGACATTCTTTAACTACATCCACAACCTCAAATGCACAATTATATGCAGAGCTCATTATTAATGAAGCTGACTATACTAAGCCAGAAGATACAGCAAACCTACCGGCAGATAAATTCAGCTCCAGCTTTACCCCTGTCCCCTCTCCCAGTCTCTCCTCAGGAAATACCATCAAATATAGCACATACCCCTACTATCAATAGGGAATAAGTTCTGAATGTTCTCTCTAAGGCCAAGAACACTGCATTGATGGACCCCTACAATATTCCAGGCTACCTTCTAAACAGCATGAAACATGACCTGTGAGGCCCACTGGAATCACTATTTAACTACAACCTCCAACAGAAACTGTCATCCCACTGCACAAAGGTGGACCATCTACAGACCACGGTAACTACAGACCCAGAAGTCTCACTAGTATCACATGCAGAGCCAAGAAAATAATTATCAAGGAAATGAGTCATAATGACATAGGAAACCTCCAGACCATGGACCCAACCCAGCTTGGTTTCATCAGGAGCAGGTCATGCCTATTCAACCTGGTGGACGACTTTGAGTAAGTCACCAAAGCAAGGGCGAGGACAAAAACGATTCACACTTCTTACCTTAAGCTGGCAAAGGCATCAGACAATACCTCACTTTGGCATTGTTCACAAATTCAAGTATAAACCCTTTGGGGGGGGGTCTACCTCCACAAAAGGGCAAGTCACCAGCACAATCCTTCAAGATCAGTCCTGGGATTGCACCTTTTGGCATCTACTTTTCTGAAATCACAGCCAAAATAAACGGCCTCTGGCTAACCAAATCTGCTGATGACTTCAAAATTAAGAGCAGTTATAAAATCCCCCGCTGACACTAATGTTCTCCAGGAAGGGCTGACATAGACAACTAACTGGTGTCAGAGCCATGGACTAAAACTAAATGGCAAGAGATACAGAATAGTATCCCCTTCAAGAAGTATCCACCCCTGGTAACATCACATAGGCAAAACACCCTAAGAGTAAACCCTGTAGTCAGTGACTTTGGGAACATATGAAGAAGTAATCTAGCCTTTGACCATCACATGTCGACAACACTGAGGTAATCATTCTATGCTGTGCAACTTAAAAACAAAGGTAGGTAGAAGAAGGTGATTGTTCCACTGTATTCTGCATTCATAAGAACTATCATTGAGTACAATGCCCAGTTTGGTATGTACCTAACCAAGCATATCCAGCACTTGGAACATCCATAAAGGTTCTTCACTAAAGAATACAGGAAGTAACACGTCCTAGTCAGACTGTCTCAAAACCATATCCCTGTATTCTATCTTCTACAGGCTGTTGATGGGGAGATCTGTGCCTGGCATAAAAGGCTTTCTTGGACCCCACCCTGATGGACCTCCTGTATATTCACAAAACATACAGCACCAGAATTACCTGTTCCAAAGATTTAATCCTTACCTGTCATATAAATAGGACCTGCTTGAGAGGCAGGTATGTATCCCAGAGACTATTTGTTCTTTGGAACACGCTCCCCCATCCCTGGGAAGTGGAGTTCCTACTTAACCCACTTCAAGTGTAACCTGGACAATTGGATGAGGAACAGGAAATTCAACCTGGTTTAGTGCCTATGTCTCTGATGGACACAGGCAGCCTAGCCTGTAAATGGTTCATCTCCCAGGCCCTCTTTGTAAAGGTTTCATCACCCAAGCCCCTGTTTACACTTACCAAGGGTACCAGAACTTGCTAGAGATTTGGGATGCATGGCTACACTTAAAAGGACCACAGGGGTCATTAGCCTAGTACACACCTATGAATCTACAAATCTAAAACAAACCTCCATTATCCTCCTTTACTGGGCACCAGAAATTGTCTGGAATAAAACCCTTTTCATACATACTGTAAGGGTACAGGTTATATTGTACCTTGCTTGTGAAGCACCTGCAGGGTAGGAGGTAAGAGGTTTATGTGGTTGGGAAGGAGTGGTGCAATTCCTTTGAACAGTAGAATCTCCTTCCAAGATATTCTCTAACCTTGTTGGAGAATAGAAATGACCCATTTGTCTGAAGTTAAGCCAAGCAGAAAGGGATGAGGACAGTCTTTCTGACAGAGAGAGGAAATGAGTGATGGGGGACTAGAGGACGCATGAAGTAGTCAGACTGACTCATCTGGAACAGGAGGCTTCCCAGACTCAAGAGTATCTGGCCAGTTTGGCCTGAAATCTCTTTCTAGGCATTTTCTGTCCTTATGCACAAGACCTAGGGTCCCTGCAAGAGAAAAGGGAGTGTGCTTAGCTAGGTAGTTTCTCTGATAGCCGAGAACAGAAGTGAGGAAGACGTGTTTAAAATTTTGCATTATTTTATTTTATTCTTGCAAAGATTTAAACAAGATTGCTGCCTTGGGGGCATACAAGAGATCCCTATTAAGAGGGGATCCAAACGTTTAACATCCTTAGGCAGGAATTGGAAACAAAGTCATGTATATATTTTGATGGCAGATCCAATAGCAGCTGCCCAGGAAGATGCTTCCAATGTATCATAACTGCACTTATTACTATGCCTAGTTACCAGAGTAGCTTCAGCCACCACGGAAAACAGATTGCTGTTTAATGTCACACATTTCAAAAGAGGACAGAGTGGAACTGACAACAAATATTAGGTTATTTGAGTTTAATTCACAGCTCTAAATGCCAGGATGGAAGAGGTGCATACCTTTTTTCCACATCTGTCCACTGCTCTACTATCATTGTCTGGGGGATAGGGCACTGGCAGTAGGTAAGCATTTAGATGGCTTATCTGTGGAAATATAAAAAGCAGAAGGATCTGATAAAGGGTTTTTACCTAAAAATTTTAGGTCTTCAGGCCCCTTATAGAACCCCATCAGGTCTCTTAGGTGCTGGAGGTTAAGCATTAGGTGCAGAAGTTGATGCAAAAGAATCCAGGAAAACCTGCAAAACTGGAGAGAAAGGTGCACGAGTAGGGGTGCCAATCTCTAGTTTGTTTGTGTCTTTCGGCTTTTCCCGGTTAGGGGTCGCCACAGCGGAACTCCGGTCTGCTAATGATTGGTAGTTGATTTTTACGTGCCGAGTTACCAAACCTGACGCACAACCTTCAACGAAGGTACGCCCATTCACGCATGTTTCCACGCAGACTCTAGCTGAGAATCAAACCGGACAGCGTCTTACTGTGAGGCGACAACACTACCGCAGCATCTCTAGTAAATTTTAATATATTTTCTGTACATCAGACATTTGTCTGGATTCCCACTCAAAATGCTGCATCATCTCAGGGATGGTTTCCCCAAAGGAGATTTCTTCAGCAGGTGAATCGGTATAAAGTATCATCATAGTCAGAAGCCAGTTTGCCTGGTGAATGAATCTGGAATGAGTTGACTAGGGAATGTTCATCTAAATCAGAATCTTTCCTATCTTTCTCAGAGGACTCGTGGTCTCTTCCAATGAGTAGAAGGAGCAGGTACAGATGAAAGGAAAGGTGGCTTGAAAGTAAAAACTGCTTGAAACATTCCTTGAGAGAATTCCATCCATTCTTTTTTCTGGGACATGTGAGAAGGAGAAACACTTACTTTCTATTTCTTCTTTGGAGTGATGCCCTCTAACAAAACATGGCAGATCTGACCCCTGGCATACTTCAAAAACCTGGGCACCTGTTCCTGAACTAATATTTCAGGGATGACCTTGGGTCCTTCCAAAATTATAAGCTTAAGTTATCCTTTCTCCATCATGTCAGTAAGGTCAGTCGTTTCGGACAAGCAAAAGTCAGACACCATACCAGCCTCCAGCAGGGTCATGGTAGCAGGAAACAGATGAGATGAAATGTACCTTGGGCTCTTGCAAGGCCAAACGGTTATATCAGAGTTCATCGGGGCAGACCATGGTTCAGGCCTAGGCCATTTTAATGTCTTTTTTCACAATGAATGGGGTGTCAGATGACAAATGTTCCTCTCTTTTAGATTGGGTGAGGTGCTAGGTCTCTAGATTGGTAATAAAAGAGGAAAGATGCGTGTGTAGGGTTTTTATATAAAAGATTGACAAATTCTGCAAGTTTTATAGCTGTGTTCTGCTCCAAAAAGAAAAGACATTGGGAGTGGAGATCTTTATAAGGAATCTACCTCCCCCAATCATCCTTCCCCCTTTAAGCTACCATCTTACAGATTAAACCACAAAATGCAAGTGAAACCTGCATTCAGACTGGCAGAAAGAGAGTCTGAGGATCTCATGCTCATACATCTGCTTGTGTACCCTTACGTCTGCATCTATATTACATAATTGAACTTTTAAAAGTTCGAACATCATATGGTCGACACCATATGATCGAACTTTTAAAAGTTTGAAAATGCAGTAAAAAAAAATAAACCAAAGAAAAAACCTACCTGGATGGTTTAAGCAGGGCAGCAAGCCCCCATGCACCCCCTACAGCCCCCGTTCTTTAAATATACTAACTCCGAGATCGCACTACAGTGCAGCAAAGGGAAATCTTCCCATTCCGCAATGTACAGAGATCTCTGTTGAAATGTTAGAACTTTTAAAAGTTCGATCATATAGTGCTGACCATATGACATTCAAACTTTTAAGAGATTTTCAACGTGATATAGACCCTTATGTCCACAGGCCTTGGCCATATATCAGACATATGGCTCTAATGAAGGTTTTGGATCCCTGGCCAGATGTCCAGGTTATTTGCTAATGGAAGCCAACGGACTGGAATACAGCAAGAAAAGACATCAATGGAGATTAAAGAGTGGAATAGGTAGTGACAGTGGCACAACAGGTAGTTCATAGGTTGACAGGTGTGTACTAGGCCAATGAACACAAAAGCCTTTTTAAGCCTAGCCATGCATCCCAAATCTCTGACAAGTTCTGGTACCCTTGATAAGTGTATGAAGGGGATTGGGAGGTGAAACATTTACAAGGAGGGGCCTGGGAGATGAACCATTTGCAGGCTGCCTGCGTCCATTAGAGAGATAGGTGTCAAACCAGGGATGAACTTCCTGTTCTCCATCTAACTGTCCAAGTTACACTTGAATTGGGTTATGGAGAAACTCTGCATCACATGGATGTGGAGCCTATTCCGGAGAAGGGGTAGTCTCTGGAATACGTGCCTGTCTCTCCAGCAGGTCCTATTTATATCACAGGCAAGGTTTAAATCTTCAAAACAAGCAACTCTGGTGAGGTTTATTTTGTGGTTATGCAGGAGGACCATCAGAGTGAGGTCTGGCAACACCTTGTATGCAAAGCATAGATCTACCCTCAAAAGTCTGTAGGAGACAGAATACAGGGATAGGGACTTGAGGTGGTCTGCAGATATGTTACTTACACCCTGTATTCATTTTGCAAGGAACCTCTGTGGACATTCCAATTGTTAAATATGCCTGGTTAGGTACATAGCAAATGGGGCATTGTACTCAAGGACAGGTCTGATTAATGCTGAATACAGTGGAACAATGACTGCTTTGGACCTAGATGCCATACCTTTGTTTATACGTTGCACAATATAGAACTATTTCCTCACTACTTTACTCACTTTTGGTGTTGGAAGACCAGAAGGATGCATGTTCTATTCCCATTCCAGGTGACTGGATTGCTGTCATTGCAGTGCAGTACTACGGAGATGCTGGACTGCTGTGCGCGTCGTACTTGGGATGAGATGTTAAACTAAAGTTCTATCTCCCTCAGTTGGTGGTAGCTCAGATAGATGTAAAAGTTCCCATGGCACTTATCAAAAAAGAGTAGGGGGGGAATGCCCCGATGCTCCTTACCCTAGTTGTACAAATAACACTTTGATTCTCCATTGAAAAGACGCCACTAGCCTAGTGGAACTAGGCCAGTCAACAAAGAATAAATAAAAACAAAATAAAAATAAATGCCGCAGAGTTGCATGTTAAGTAGGAGATAGGGAGAAAGTTAATACAGCGTAACTATCAAAAGATCATCATCATAGAACATCTAGACTCTCAAGAGCTTCTGGGCAATTGGTGACCACCACAATCCAGACTGTACAAGTACATTTTAACACAGGTTAGTAAGGAGCTCTGCTCTGTACCCCACCTACCCCAAAACTGTCCCTTCTCAGAGGTATACACAAAAGGGTGCTCTAGCCTGGGGGGGGTTGGTCAAGACAAAACTGTCATTATCTGTTTAGTTCTCCTCACAAGTGAGCCTCAAGACATGTGCATAGCTTGTTACAGCTTGTGTGGGTGTTAGGGACAGGCTAGTCATTTCATTACATTTCCTCACAAACCTCAGAGGTATACACAGGAGATTACTGCAGCTTGTCTAGGGGCAGTGCAAGTTCTAGGAGCAACAAGTTAAAGTTAAAATCTACTACTACTCATCATCATCGTCAGACTCCTTTTTCCCATTTTTTCTATATGGGGTCGGGGTATAGTGATAACTGTCGCCAGCTCTCATGATTCAGTGTCACACTCCTGCCTTCTTCAACACTCATGCCTGATTATCGCAAATCTTCTTTCACAGAATCCATCCACCTCTTTGCTGGACGTCCTCGTTTCCTCTTACCTTCTTCCTTTCTGTCCCAAATCTTCCTCACCAGACTGTATTCTGCTTTTCTACACGTGCCCAAACCACTGTAATCTGTTCTCTTTGATCATCTCTGTAATTGGGGCTATTTTAGCTTCTGCTCTTATGTCCTCATTTCTTTATCTGAACCATAGTGTGCATCCTACCACCTTTCTCAGGCACTTCATTTCCATCACCACTAGCTTCTTCAACTGTTTTGCCTTTATTGCCCTGGTTTCTGTACTATACAGTAGTACTGGTTGCACCAATGTCTTGTACACCTTAATTTTCAGCTTCTTTGGCATTTTTCTGTCATAGACTACACCTGATAATTTTACACTAAATGTTAGTCAAAAAACGTGGGACAGTTGTTTTATCTTATTCTGGTTACCTCATTCTCTCTTTCCCAATGTACCTTAAACTATAGATCTTGCTATGTATCTTCATCTTGTCTGCAAAAAATGAACTACTCTTAACTCCTCCATAACAAAGGCAATGAAGCTATTGAGCAAGTCTAAAGCCAATCCTGGCAGCTATGGTATGTTTGGAGCCCCCTACTAGGCATCCTCCTCCTCTTAGCTAGTAACAAAACAGAAAGCAGCAATGTTAACAATATGCACCATAAAATAAAACACAATGAATTAATTCAATGAAGAGTACATTAGGTCAATGACTACTGTATTCTTTACAAATATGCTTGCCTTTTTACTGCCTCTTAAACAAATCATAAGACTTTCAGTTAAATGCGAGTTACAATTCCAAAAAGAACCACATACATATTTTCTCAGTGCAAAAATGTGCTACTTCTGTGTGTTATGCATACAGACACAACATAATTAAGTTTACTAATCAATACTTTTACTCTTCTGTATATATGCCATGACATCTGAGTAGCTGATGTACTTTCTGCAGGTTTCCTTTATTAATGTGTTTAGCTTTACACTAAAAATAAAGCCTCATTCCAGAAAAGTGCAGCAACCTTAATTTTTTTCTACATAACCTGTTGTACCTTAGGATTTGAACCTCACATCATCAGTGTTTGAACTTCATCTCTGTAATGCTTCAGTATTTATCTCATTCCAGCCTAGCCCAACACATTGCATCCCACAGTTACCCATGTGATATACTTGGCACCATCATGACAGTCATTTACAGTAACTTTCTGCCTTAACTTACTTAACACTGCTGAAATAATCATTATAATAAAGTTGACCAAATAAATACAATGACATCATCATAAGACAAAAGAAGAACACCCAGCAATTCAGTGTGATGTGCTCAGCATTTGTAGCATGCACAAACTGACTCTACCTTCTTGGTCATCTGAAGATAAAAGAAAAAGACCCAGTAATTTGTATGATGCATTCAGCATCCCTTAGCATACACCAGCTAACACAATCATGTTAATCATATCAAGTTTCTGTCTGACTTAGTAGTGAATTATCTACTACAATAAATTAGACAAAATAAATACAATTGCATCATCAAATGGAAATAAAAACACCCAGCAATTGGTATGATGCATTCAACATCCCTCATCATATGTCAGCTAACACTTATCTCCATCATTATCTCAAGAGAGCTTCTGGCTTATTTTGCATTGCTGAATTGGAACACCGTCTTGGTGTTTGCATAATAAAGTAGACAAAATAAATGAAGAATTTCATCGGAAGACAAAAAAACCACGATTCAGCAGTAAGAATAACTGGTTATCCTACAATTGTGTGGATATTGTCTATTTAAAGAAGTTAGATTAATCAAAATCCAAAGAACATTTCAAAACAATTAACATGATTAAAAATATTCCATGAATATCAGGCTGCAGAAAGTAGGTGAGCTGATGCAAATCCTTGAGACATCTGTCAGTCTAACTCAGTGCGAAATCATCAAATGTTACCATTAACTTATTGAGGCATAATGAAGGGGATGGCAGTATACACTAGTTCAGAGGAAGTCAACAAAATTATGTATGGTCTTTGACAAGTAACTAGAACTTCACATAATTATCTTTGAAGAAACAAACTGTGTATCAAGAGATGGGGTGAGTGATGAAACAAATATTTAAGTACATTGTGTAATCTGGGCTCCTAACAATACAATGAGGAAATAAGTCATATTTGAAGACACAAAAAAAGTTGAAGGTGCAAGCCCCACCCCAACATCACCCATACACCTGTGATTTTAAATATACTAAGTCTGACAGCAATGTCCGAGAGTAGTAGACTCTAGACGGAGTTTAGTCTGTGATATTATGGTACACTACAAAAGTAACAATCAAACAATGCATACAGAGGAATCGAGTGAGCACAGTGGATATCAGCTTTCAAAAAAAATGCAACACTGACAAGAAAGAAAGATGTAGTTAAAACCTGAACACCTTTGGAAAGATGAAAGGAATTATTTTACAGAAAGAGTGCATCTGTCATTCACCACAGTAGAGCTGATCCCTATCTTTACATTCAGTGGGTGTAAGGCAGAGAAATTAATCTTGAATAGGATGATAACCCATTGCAGGATATGCACCCACACACACACACACACACACACACACACACACACACACACACACACACACACACACACAGTACATGCTCCTACAGTGATTTGGAAGATCACCAGCTCACCTATGCACACCTGTTTGTGATGTGGGTGGAAACTGGAGCAGTCCCACACACACATGCTAGCACCAAGAAGTTGTTCCAATTCACTAGAGAAAGCATAATAGATGAGGACCAAACAGGAAAGCCAAGTGCTGTAAGACAGCAACTAAAATCAAATACCTTCTTGAAAACATAGTAGTGTGAAAAAACAGTTACAGTAGCATAATTCAAAAATGCATTTCTCACACAATCGTACACGCACGTATACACACACACACACAGGCATGCACATGTTTCAAAGCCTGGAGGGAAAATGGGATATTTGTTAATTTTATCTAACAATCAAGCAATTTACAGACTAGGTGATACAAGCATGCATTAAAACTTCAGATTCCATTTCTAATTGTTTCTGCCTGAAGGCCCTGCCTGTCACAGTTCAATTTAAATATATATACATTTATTTATGTCTGTTCCCGAGTAATGCTCTAATAATCAGTTCTGTCTGTTAGAACTCCTTCATACTAATGGTGCAATGGTCTGCTTTAATCCTCCACCAGACAAGGTTTCCACGTTGGGGAAAGTGCTGAAGGACTGGCTAGTATTTTTCCATTCTCGAAAACATTTTTTCTTTTATTGCCTTGCCTCCCTCTACTCTGGAAGCTAACATTCATGCAGCTAAAGCACAGACTGCAACACCAGGCCAGTCATAAGCACTGAATCCTGCTATGACACTGTAGTGTAGCTTGACAGGCCAACTGCATGCCACAGTCCAGTGCTTTACAGTATATGACTAACCTACATACCCTATCAGACGTGCTGCAGACTTAGCCTCTTCCCTCCCCATGATATGGGTGTGAACCACCAAAAGTCACTCATTCCATTTCTGACTGTGTGAGTCATAAGTATGGCTTTATCCCTCTCTGCCATGCAACTGGCTAGAACTTGCTTTTGAGTAAGTTTGAAGGTTAATTTAGGAAATCGGGGAGGGGGGAGTGGGAACTACAAACTGACATTTTGCATCAGCAATGTATAACCATTCTCATGGAGCTTCTATACAGATCAGTTAAGCACTTCTCAAATCAAATTTCATATTAAAGGCAGAAAAGTGCAAGAATGTTAAAAAAATGTAGCCTAAACACATGCTAGTAACTGTCCAAAAGGAAAAATAGGCCACAAGCAATATGTCACATCTATGAAAGCAGAAAGAGTAACGACCTAGTTTTGATTAGCAGCATAGTTTCTACCAGCCTGCAGAAGTGTTGACTGGCTTTAAAGTAAGAAACCCAATAATGATGGATTTACTACACATCTGCAAGTCCAGCGGCATCAGAAATACTTAGTCTAAGGATCTAAACCTCTTTTACAACAACAGAATGGTTTGGTATATACTGCAAGGGATGACATTCTTTAAAGAGAATGGAGAGTCTGTTCCAGAGCAAAGTTCATCCCTGTCCATATACAAGTGCAACTTGGATCTATGGATAGGAAACAGAAAATTTACCCAAGGACCACCTCAGGTACTACTAACTGTCTTATCCCATGCATTTCACCACTCAAATTATCTACAACATGATCCCGCTTATTCTCATTAGGAGTAATATGTAATTATTGATCATGGGATGAGGAAGACTAGTCTCTAACCAAGAGAGATAGTTTGGAGATAGATAGAGAAACTTCAAAAGAGATCACAGCTCTCTCTGTTCTGAGTCAGGCAGAATTTTTCCCTCCCTTCTACCCATTTAAGTTGTCTTGTTAAATACCACTGTCTTTCTAGTTGCCCGCCTCTTATGTTAATCTGACCATATATCTCATTTCTCTCTACTTTCACTGGCTTATGTGAGTAATCACAAAACCATCACTTTTGAAATCCCACCCCTTCAATTATTTAAATTTATTGGCCATCCTACAGTATTTCATAGTACCAAAATACAAAAGTAACCACCCCTTTCAGTCCATCTTGCTGTTTTAAAAATAGTAACTCTCCACTAAACCTTAACTTTTTAAACAGGTAAAACTCAAGTTACCTACTTTCATAGCTAACTTCTCTAGTGCACACTGCAGAGTGCATTCTTTTCAATCTTACCTTTAAGCATCCCTGTTACTAGCACTTTCTCTAATACCTAAAAAGATCATCTCTACTTGACTCCAAGTAGACTTTTCTCTATCTGTTAAACCTAGCACTTGCTCCTACAGTACTTATTACCTTGATACGGCACTCTTATAGATAGCACCCCAAAAGGCAAACCCCATTTCTCGGTCACCCACGTCCCCGGAATCTCTTTTAAAGTTTTTGTCTAGTCCTTCTAGCATGTCGAGGATCAGTTGCTAGTGTCCTCTCCTGCTCAGCTAGTGAACCTGGGAATATTGAGGCAATGTTACAATTGCCTCATGTACACAGAACAACCCTCTCCTCCTCCCACAAAACACAAATACATGCGAGAGATGCAACTATACGGCCAAACTGGAGGCTGAGCTCTCTCAACATAGGACTGGCAAGACCAGTCAGGAGGAGAAGGTTACCACACACACTATAGACCCAGTCTCACATAGTACCATCACAACCTCAAATCATACACATAAACACACAAAGACATACTCGGCTCTGATCAAAAATCTACCAAAACAGCAGAGGCCACCAAAGCAGACACCCAAACAACCATCACCTCAGAACACAACACCTGCAACACATAGACCTCACAGTCAGAGTGTCAAACAGTCACAGCCCTTAAGGCCAAACACAATGCCAGACACACTAGTCATTGGTGACTCCATAGTCAGACACACTGACGTGCCGCTCACCAGACTGAGTAAGGAGAAGGTCACAGTAAGCTGCCTGTCGGGCGCTAGAATCCGCCACATAGCAAGCACTCAGGTCTCTCAACAGCAGGTACAAATACGACTCAGTCATTGTCCACGCTGGTGTAAACGACCTGAGACGTACCTCCTTGGACTACATGAAAAGAGACATTGAGGAGCTCTCTGATTATGTAGTCCAGGCAGGTATGACCCTGACCTTGAGCAGTATCCTACCTTCACCAAGAATGATGCCACAATATAGAGATAAGATGATCAGCTTTAACAATTGGCTTAAACTCTGGTGTCATTCAAAGGGGATACAATGTCTGTCTGCCTGGGATGACATGCTGGACAAGCCACGCTGCTTCGCAAGGGACGGCTTGCACCTGTCACCCCTGGGATTCCGGATATTGGCAAAGGCTCTTGCCACCCCCATAGTGCCTTTTTTAGGCAAGGCTCAAATTCTAAACCTACCACCCTAGAACGCAAAAAAGGAAAAAAACTAAGGGTAATGCTGCTCAATGCCAGAAGTCTAAATCTCAAAATGCACGCACTCGAGGCCCTTCTCAGTATGGAGAACATCGATGTCTGTGCAGTGACAGAAACCTGGTTCAAGGCTCCTGAGAGCACCCCAGCACCATCAGGTTTTACCTCTTATCATGCGTTCCGGCCCCAAAATCCGGACAATACCAAGAAAGGAGGGGGGGTATCCATATTCATCAAGGACACCCACACCTCAAGACTGGTGGCAACGACGATGCATCGGAGACCATCCAGGTGCAATTAACCATAGGCAAGACTGCTCTGCAAATTGTAGCATGTTACAGGCCACCCACACAAACTCAGGAACCTCACATGGCCTTCCTGAAAACACTAGAGGGGATAAATGTATCACCAAACACCATCATACTAGGTGACTTCAATTACCCTAATATAGACTGGGAACACTACTCAAGCCCAAACACCCTAGCCCAAAAGTTCCTGGAATTCATAAACTCAAATGCCATGGAACAACTAGTCACCATCCCACAAGAGGAGAAAACATACTTGATCTCATCATCACGAACATGGGAGCACAATGTTCAACACCAGAAGTATACCCCTCACTGGTGAGATCAGATCACAAACTAATCTCGCTGGAGGTCCTCATCCCACCCCACCTGAAATAAAAAGACCACAGTAAAGAACTTCTCAAGCCGACTTCACACTTCTAAAGACTAGTGTGGTCTCCTTTAAGGCCCCGAGCGCGGAAAACAGTACTCAAGCCGCTGAATCACTTACAAATGCCTTCTACCAGCACCTGCAGGACTGCATGGATAAGGCAATCCCAAGCAAAACAAAGACTCTTTGTACCAAAGGCAAGCGTCCAGTCTGGTGGACCCCAGCCATAAACAAACTCTACAACAAAAGGAGGAAGCTACTACAAGATAGAGCAAAATCCTTAAAAGGTAAGACACCCTTGATCACTATAAGTAAAAACTAAGAGCTCTCATAAAATCATCCAAAGCAAATTTTGAGAGAAAAATAGCTAAAGACTCAAAAGACAATCATAAGGCCTTCTTTAGCTATGTTAGAAACCTGGGAGGAAACTCCCAGATATGCTCAGAACTAGTTCAAAATGATGTGAAGATTACTGATCCTACAGACATTGCCAACATACTGGCTGACAGGTTCAGTGCAAACTTCTCCCCTCCCCAAAAGGAGAGATATCTATACCAAGCGATTGCAGCCCCCAAACATCTCCAACGCCCAAGTGAGAACTGCTCTCTCCAAAGCAAAAACACAGCATCCATGGGACCTGATGGTGTCCCCGGCTGTGTGCTCCACGAACTCAACGAGGAATTAAACCCACAGCTAGGACAGCTGTTTAATCATAGTCTTACCTCTGGATACGCACCCAGGAGTGGCGCACTGCAACTGTGGTCCCACTTCACAAAGGCAGTGCCTCCACCGACCCTGGAAATTACCGCCCATTAGCTTGACAAGCCTTATCTGCAAAGCCATGGAGAGGATCATAATGGACCTCATAAATAAAGACATAGGAATTTGCAGACTTTGGATCCATCCCAGTTTGGCTTTGTCAAAGGCAGATCATGCCTTCTAAACTTGGTTGACTTTTTGAAACAGTCACCAAAGCCATTGATGAGGGAAAGGCAGTCCATACAGCCTACCTCGATCTGGCGAAGGCCTTGATACAATACCCCACTCGGGTATCATTGAAAAACTCATCAGCTTAAATGTTAACCCATACATCACAAGATGGGTTGCAAACTGGCTGAGTGACAGAACCCACAGGGTCAGAGTTGCTGGCGCCATGTCAGACTCAAAGCCTGTCACAAGTGGTGTACCACAGGGCTCAGTCCTGGGCCCACTCTTGTTTGGCATCTACTTTTCAAGTACAAGCAAACACAGGAGGGTTATGGCTGGCAAAGTTTGCAGATGACTGCAAACTGGGCGCCATAGTAGAAAACACATCTGACACAGATATCCTTCAGAAGGGTCTCACAGAAACGGATAACTGGTGCCAGAGCCATGGCCTAAAGTTAAATGCCAAAAATGCATAGTCATACCCTTCGGGAAAAACAAGGTTACCCTAGCTACCAAATAGGTGGCAATCCACTGAGCACAGAAGAAGTTATCAGGGACCTGGGTACCCAGGTTGATAGTAGTCTGTCATTCGACACCCATGTAGCTAAAGTAGTTAGGAAGACCTTCTACATTGCCCACCTTATCATGAAGGGATTCTCATCTAGATCAAGGGAGGTCATAGTCTCCCTATACTCATCACTCATCAGACCAATGATTGAGTACAATGCCCCATTCGAATGTATCTGACCCGACACTTGCAGCAGCTGGAGAGGCCACAAAGTTCCTCACCAAAAGGATAAAGGGTCTCAAACATCTGTCCTATGCTGCCCGACTGAAAGAACTCCAGCTCTATTCAGTCGCTTACCGCTTGCTCAGAGGTGACCTTTGCCTAACATACAAGGCCATGTCAAACCCAGATTTGATGAATATGCTTCACCTCAAAAAATCTAGATCCGTCAGAGCCACAAGGGCGGGAGACTTAAACCTCGACACGGCTATTAATAGGACGTGCTGGAGGGATAGATTCATCACCCAAAGACTCCCTATGCTGTGGAATAAAATCCCGGTATATGTGAGGTAGAGCACCTCGCTGGCCTTGGCCTTGTTCAAGAGAAATCTTGACCAATGGATGGGAGATCGCAGATATACCCCAGGGATTACCTCAGTGTCACTGCTCGACAGAGGCACAGCAAAATAATGGGTATAGTTCCCCATACTAAAGGGGTGGCGTAAGCCACAAAACTATGGGCTAGGCTTGTAAATGCCCTCGGGCAGATAGCCTAGTATGAACCTATGAACCTATGAACCTATAATTCAAGCACAAAAACGGAAACTGGATATGCGAAAAATGTCCCACAAGGGCAGCTAGCCTAGTACTTATGAACCTATGACCCTACAAAAAATAACAAATGCCAATATGTACATGCAAGCCTTTGTTCAGGCCCCAAAAGTGTTAAGTTTTATAAGGAGGCATACGAAAGGCAGCCTCAACACTCCCTGATACCCCTCCCCACTACACTCCAGTACAGCATATAACAGTAATCCTCTACTGACTTAGTTAAAACTAAGACTGGAATAAGTGGGACATTCAAAAATACTACAGGCAAATGCTGCAACTATTCAGAGAGATTAGGGTTAACAGCTTGCTTCCGAAAATTGCCTCACTGATGAAAGACAAGAATGGAAAAAAATCCACAATCTCTTCAGAAAAATGTCCAGTGAGTAAAATACATAACAAAAGACTTGCCAGCAGGTTTAGACTCAAAGTAACGCTTGCAAACATACTAACAGCAGGCAGCACATAAAATAACAAGAACACTGTGAACACTTCTTAATCAGTAGGCACAACTCATGCCTCTAGTGACTAAAAGGAGCCATTAATTAAGCTTGTTAGCAAACAAACTGATGCAGAAAACAACTCTAATCACCATGGTATTCTCTATGAAGCATGACTAAACCCTTCACATAAACTGCTGATGTCACTGGGTACACAGAAAGCACTGATGCACCGAATTATTCAAAATCAAGATACGTGGTGTGTACATGATCCTGACAACATACTGGGTTTGATATTTCCCTTTCAAATCAAGTTATCTTTAACTCAAAATAGTCTACAACACAAAAACAGATGATCTAATTACAGTTAAGTTAAGGTGGATCTGTTTATTGCAGGTGCTAACAATCTTATTATGAATGTCCTTAAATTATCAGCCTTATGGCTTCTTCTAAAAAAGCATGCAAAGTGAAAATGTATACATAAACTTGAAAAGAGAGATTACACAAACCACACTATTAAAATACTAGGATTTGTCCCATGCAAAGTGTTTTTAAATACCCCCGTTTCAATAAAATAGCTTTAAAAATAGGCGATAAACACCTCCAACGGTATCTTCCTACATTAAATGTGAAATCTTCAGATCTGGAGCACCTGAATGTAATACTGGTTTTAGCGGGGGTCAGTGCAATATGCAAGGGAACTAACTTTGCTGCTCCACTAGAACATTCTACCATGCAGTTCCTTATAAAAATAGGATTCTTCAAATTGGAACACTTTGAAGAATCCCAGTTTCAAACAGGGAGCATTGGGCAACTACAGTATGAGCAGAGGGGAATCCAACAAGGTTTGACTTGGGCAAGTACCTTCTACGGAGCAGTGCTACTTGTGTGTGTGTGTGTGTGTGTGTGTGTGTGTGTGTGTGTGTGTGTGTGGTGGGGGGGACTGCAGCACAATAAACATTAGAATTAAAAGAGAGATTCTACTCCAGCGCTACATCCTTTTGACATGTTGCAGATCCAATTTCTTCTCTTTCATTGTCTCTATATTCAAGCCAATGAAAGAGAGGGTTCCTGAAAGTACAGTTGTGTACACTTAAATGTAGATGTTAGAGTGTATTCCTGTTGCAGTCATTACATTTGGGTAATCTGCTGGCAGGTTGCCCTCAGTCGGCCTGAACTCCAAAGTCTTGGGTCCTACGTCGGTTGCTGTCTTCTCTTCCATGGCGTCAGGTCGTCAGGGGTATAAAACATGCAGCCGACACCATTTTCTTTAGTTTTTCTTGCCCCCGATGTCAGGTGCCCCCAAAAAGATAGCAAAAAAATAACACACATATATATATATATATATATATATATATATATATATACAGACACACACATGCATCAATATAAACTTTACCTTCATCTACAAGCAAATACACCACATAGGTTGTAGAAGATAGAGAAGGAAAGATAAACTCCAGAATGACAGGGGGATGGCGGGAGGGTAACCTAGACTGCAACAGTGAAAGAACTCGAACATCTACATTTATGGTTAAGTGTACACAACTGTACTATGTTCTTCGTGTTTCACTGTTGCCAGTCATTACATTTGGGTAGAATCCTAAAGCTATGGTTGGGAGGCTGGAGCTAAACAGAATTAGGTGCGGCTATAAGGCCCTGCAGCACTGCAGTGGCAAAGCCTGCCCTGGACTTAGAGTAGAGAGGCAAATGATAATGCTTTGTAAAGGTGTGAACAGAACTCCAAGTAACAGCCTCTAGAATGTCTTTGGTTGGTACTCCTCTGAGAAAGGCTGCTGAAGTAGCTGCAGCTCTGGTGGAATGAGCCCTAATGCCCTTGGGCACAGGTATGTCATGGTGTAAGTAGCAGAAACGGATGCAGTGGCTTATCCACTTTGAAATTGTCTGCTTTGAAATAGCCTTTCCTTCTGATCCCGCAGCATATGACACTAGTAATTGCTCAGTTTTTCTTAGAGCTTTAGTCCTGCTCAAGTAGAATCTTAGCTGTCTGTGTACGGCCAAGGAATGCAGAATTCTCTCCCCTTTGTTCTGCGGATTAGGATAAAAAGTTGGCAGATGAATTGTTTGGTTAAGAGCCACACTGGAAACCACCTTAGGCATAAAAGTAGGATTTGTTATCAAAGACACCCTCTCTGGGTTGTTGTTGTGTCTTTCGGCTTTTCCCAGTTAGGGATCGCCACAGCGGAACTCCAGTCCACTAATGATTGGCACTAGATTTTTACATGCCAAGTTGCCGGCCCTGACGCACAACCTTCAACGAAGGTACGCCCATTCACGCATGTCTCCACACAGAAGACGCTCTAGCTGAGAATCGAAGAGGACAGCGTCTTACTGTGAGGCGACAATGCTACCGCAGTACCACCACCGCAGTAAAATATGATAAAAGGCTCTACAGCCATGAGGGCCTGTAGCTCTGAAACTCTTCTTGCTGAAGTAATTGCTAGCAGCAGAGCTGTTTTCCATAAGAAAGCTGTAGCAGCTGGTTCAAATGGAGGCAGGGTGAGCTTTTCCAACACATAATTGAGGTCCCATGCAGGTAATGGTGATCTTCTAGGAGGCCTTAAATTTTTGGCTCCTTTAAGATATTGCTTTAGTAAAGGATGAGAAAAGATTGGTGGCTCTGTATTGTAATAAGAAGAAATGGCAGAGGCATGGATTTTGATTGATGAGAAAGATAGGCCTTTGTCAAGCATCTCAGTTAAGTATTGTAATATCTGAGGAATATTTGGTTCTGCTGTATCAGTTCCTTGTGCTTGATTCTAAGCACAGAATCTCTTCCATTTGTCAGCATAAGATTTTCTAGCACTAGGCCTCCTGGCTTCCAAAATGACATCCATCACAGCTATACTGAGAGGTGGTGTTTGTATAACTACATGATCAGCCATGCTGCCAGGTTCAGTGTCTGTAGCTGATTGTGCAGGATCTGATTGTTTTGCTGGGACAGTAGTTGAGGTCTTTGAGGGAAGGTCCAAGCTGGGTATTGAGACAAGTTCCTTAGGATTGGGTACCAGTACTAGCGGGGTCAGTCCGGGGCAATTAGTATCATCATTGGTTTCTCTTGTCTGACTTTTAGGAGGACCTTGGGGAGAAGAGGCAGAGGAGGAAAGGCGTAAACTCATAGGTTTCCATGCTTGTCTGTGATAAGTCCTTGTGCAGAATCTTTTCAATTGATAATTTTGAGGAGAGGCAAATCGATCTATGTCTGGGCTCCCCCATTTCTGTGTTATCATGCTGAAGACTTGTGGATTTAGTTTCCATTCGTGGGTATCCATATGGTTTCTGCTTAAATCATCTGCCAGAGTGTTTTGTTTTCCTGGCAGGAATTGAGCTTGAAGATGTATTTGGAAGGTCAAAGCTGTGTCCCACAGTGCCATAGCTAATCTGCAAAGTGGGTATGAATGTGTGCCCCCTTGCTTGTTTATATACCACATGACTGTGGTGTTGTCCGTCTTTATCAGTAGTTGTCCTGGATGAAGTAAGTTCTTGAAGGCTGTTAGGGCATTTTGAACAGCTAGCATCTCTTTCTGGTTGATATGTAGATGCATTTGTTTTGGTGACCATATGCCCTGAATGCATCTTCCTGCCATGTGGGCCCCCCAGGCATAATCTGAATCATCTGTTGTCATGGTTTGGCTGGCAGGAGGTAGAGTGAATGGCCGTCCGATGTTTTGGTGACATGCCTTTGCCTACCACAGAAACTCCTGTTGCAGGCAGGGAATGAGAGAAATCATTGTTTCCAGACTGCGAGAATGTTGAATCCATAAACCTTTTAGGTACCATTGAAGTTTCCTCATATGCAGTCTTGCATATGGAATCAGTAGGATGCAGGATGCCATGAAGCCCAGAGCCTGCAGAATTTGTCTTGCAGAAGACTGGGTTTTTGTTGCCATCAGTTTGAATTAAGAAGTCAGTTGCCTTTACTTGTCTGGCATGAGGTAAGCCATCTGGGCAGTTGTATTCAAGCTTGCACCCAGGAATGTTATCTTTTGTGAGGGTACCAGTTGTGATTTATTTTTGTTTATTGTGTACCCTAGGCAAGCTAGAAGCCTTTTCACAAACACCAGGTGTCGAAGAAGAGTGTCCTTGTTCTCTGCTTGAATGAGACAGTCATCCAAGTAAGGACATATTTGTATACTTTTTTGCCTGCAAAATGCAATTACTGGTGCCAGGCACTTTGTAAAGACCCTGGGCAAAGCAGATAAGCCAAAGGGCAGTGCAGAGAATTGGTAATGCATTAGGCCAGCCTTGAATATGAGGTATCTTCTGCATGATTGTCTTATTGGGACATGCAGGTATGCCTCTTTTATGTCTAAAGTCACCAGCCAAGCATTCTTGCCCAGCATGGGCAGAAGCTGCTGCAAAGTCAGCATTTTGAATTTTGGAATGTCCAGGTATGTGTTCAAAATTGATAAATCCACTACTGGCCGCCAGGCCTTGTCCTTTCTGGGTACCAAGAACAGTTTTGAGTAAAAACCTTGTCCTTTTTCCTGTTCTGGTACTGTCTGAATGGCCCCCATATCCATGAGGGACGTAACCTGTTTCTGTGCCTCTTCCCATTGATATTTTGGCAGATCTCGCCAACCATTTGCCATTGGCAGAGTGTGGAAATGGAATCTGGATCCCTGTGAAACGATGTTTAGTACCCACTGGTCCTAGGTTATTAACTGCCAATTTTGAGCAATAAGTGCTAATTTTCCCCTTATGGGTGCTGCCAAAAGATTGCTTGGTGTAGGTAGAGGGAAGTCACTGGAATTGCTTTCTGTAGGTTTGCGCTTTATCTCCTCCGGATTTGGAGGTGGAAGCGCCCCATTGCTTTGACCTGTATGAATCTTGCGCCTGGTATCTTGAACCCTTAGGGCATCTGGATTTGCCCCTTTGAGCTCTGTCTGACACAGGAAAGGACCAATTTTTTTGTAGGCCAGTGTCTACTGAATCTTAGTGGCTGCACTTGTAAGAAGTCTTTAACAGTTTGCATAGACTTAGCTTGGTCTTCCATTTTCTTTAAAACCTATTCTGCCTTAATACCAAATAGAGAATCATGCTGTAAAGGTGCATCTAGCAATTTAGCTTTAACATGATCAGGCAAATTTTGTTCCTTTAACCAGGCATGCCTTCTAATCACAGATCCAGTAACTGTGGCCCTGCAGGAGGCCTCTAAGGAATCAAAACCACATTGCAAAGTATGCTTTCCAACTTGTTCAGCTGCATGCAATAATTCCTGCAACTCTATTTTCTGCACATTCTGAAATCAACATCATTTTCTGTTTCAGCAATCCCATAACATGTTGTTGGTACTTAAGCATATGAAACTGACAGTTTAAGGCCCTGATTGCCAAGATTGCAGATGTATAAACCTTTTTTCCCCATCTGTCCAGTGCCCTTGAATCTCTGTCAGGGGGGGTAGGATTTTCAGCTGTTGAGGCCTTAACTCCCTTTGGACCCTGTGAAATAGTTTCAGGATCAGCAGTAGGGTTTCTAAATAAAAATTTATGTGAGTCAGGGACCCTGTAATATCTGTCAGGCTTACTGGGAGCTGGAGGAGTCAGGGGTCAAGCTTGACTCCGAAAACACATCATCCACAATGTCTAAAACAGGAGGAATAGCTAAAGGCCTGTGCTGAGGGAGAAGAAGGAAATCCCCGAGTTTCTTTTTAGATTCTGACAAGTCTTGACTCTCCCAGTGAAAATGCTCCCTCAAAGTATGCAAGGTTTCTCCAAATGAATAATCCTCAGGAGGAGATGCAGATGGAATAGACTCCTCAGCATCAGAATCCTCATAGGGAGGTATAGATAATTCCTGATCAGAAGAGGAATCAGAAGAAATAGAAACGTGATCTGAAGATTGATAATCAGTGTCTTGCCTAGGCCTCTTATCAGGAGGGGGATGGGTACCCCTGATCAAGGTAATAAGGTCTTCAGCCATTTTGATCATCTGTTTTTTAGGCATAGAGGCCTGTGCACGTGGCTCATGCGTTGGTTTTTTAGTCTTAAAAGTTGCTTTTGTCTTTGGTTTTGCAGCTATCGTCGGTTTGATATACAAATGTTGAGGTCTGAATACAGCCTCAGAAGCCGGTGCCTGCTCAGCGGCTCCAGACCCATCCGAGGGAGATACATTCGTCGGTCCAATACCCTGAGTATCTTGCTGCATGCCAGACTCCACATGGGTGTCAGTAGAGGCCTGCGACTCGAAGGTAGTGGGTATCAGGGGTTGCGAAAGCGCCTCACTGAGTACCGGCGAACCGGCGACTGGCTTAGAAGAAGCTTCGTCGTCGGTTTTGGATCTCGACTGCCTTTCTCTGTCCTTTTCTTTGCGTTTTTTATGCACTCCGGTAGTCGGATTGCTATCCGATGACATTTCTGGGTAGTTAAATCTGTTTCCAAAATACTTTGATGCAAAAATATACTGACGCTTAATAGTGAGTTGGTTAAATCTAGCACAAAACCGACAGCCAGGCACATTGTGATCAGGGCCTAGGCAAGGAATACAGTATACATGGAAATCCTTATGAGGTATTTGCTTCCCACAAGTAATACAATTATTAACTTTTTCTGACATCGGTAAAAAGCAAGAAAAAAGTTTTCCCAACGGGGTACTTAGCTTTAGTGAAGACTTCGGTCTGAAACTCAAATTCGAATATTTCCGTAGTCGGCCGACCGGCACTTGCGAAATGTTTCTGCTTCTGGCACCGCGCAGCAAGAAAGACTAAAGAAAATGGCGTCAGCTGCATGTTTTATACCCCTGACGACCTGACGTGATGGAAGAGAAGACATCAACCGACGCAGGACCCAAGACTTTGGAATTCAGGCCGACTGAGAGCAACCTGTCAGCAGATTACCCAAATGTAATTACTGCAACAGTGAAACACGAAGAACATCTGTCACATAGTCAAAACAGACCAGTAGCATACCTCCCAACCTCTTGCATGAAATCAGGACAAAGACATAAATAATAGGGTGACAAAGGCTGAAAAATAGGAACAATTTTTAAATATTGCTCTTACAAACAAAGTTGATAGAATAACAGGTTTTGCTTTTACATGAATTTTCTGACAAGTATGAAGTCTGAAACTCAAGAGTCTGTAATTAATTTATGACTTCAGTCCTCAATGATTTGTCAGTGATTTGCCAGAAAACTGCAATTTTATGAGAAATGGACCAAAAATATGAGGCGAAAATTTGGACAGTTGAGAGGTATGCCAATAGCCTGCAGTCTAGCATGAGCACAGAAAAAGGTTTGTACCAAACACTGCTGAAAATATCTTGGATGTCATTTAGTGTGAATATGGTAAGTAATTTTGTGGAGTATTTCAGGGAATGGGACTTGCATTAATTCGAAAACAAAACTTTGGTATTCCACCTATGATAAAATGTCAAGACAAATCAGTATAGTGAATTTAACAGTTATTATGTACTGAACCTCCTCTCGTTTTTTTGTCTGCTGGCAATGTGTTTCTCTTGACATAAAACAAACTACAGAAAAATTATTTTAATTAGTTTATTTAGGAGTCTGTGAATGGACAAGAAAATGTTCTGGGGATACAAAGGTTAACTGCCATCAAGATTGGAGCAGGTTTGGGGTATTGGAGTTGCACCCGATTTATCTCTAGTGAGAATCATGAAAATAAATCAACCTTACACCCACCAAAAAAACAATGCACTTTAATAGCTCATGGCTTATCGCACTTCTTTGAAAAATTAATCTTTCATAATCAGTGTTAAACTAGGTGTACGTTCCTTTATGCCAGTAGGGGCATCACATACCACTACTTTTGTGTATGCGTGTCTGTGGATGCGCAATCAGCACTACCAGCCAGTCACTCTCATTTCATAGTTCGTAAAATGCTTGACAAAATCTCTTGGTCTGTTAAATTTTTAAATGAATTAGAGTCGTATTGCCTGACCCTGATTTTATACAATGTTTCTAATATTTTCAAGTTTTTTGCCATCATTGTAAGGATTGCAGTCAACAATGCCAGTCATTTCTGGGATGGAAAGATGGCAAGAATCAAGTGGGATAAACTGATTCTTCCAGCAGAACAGGGCAGATTAGGATTTCCCTATTTGAAGGGGTGTTTCAGAGTTACACAGTTAAGGCTCCTATACACTGCACAAGCAGAAAACTATAATTCAAAGTGGAAAGGGATGATGACGAAACAGGAGGGGAGCTCAAGAAACAAGGAGACTGGGATTCTGGATGCAGGCCTTTAAGGAGAATAACAATCATACAGACTACTGTATCTATAAAGTAGCAGATAGTATTCCAAGAACTAGGCAACACGAGAATGGAGAAAGGTGATTCTGCTGAAAGGGATGACTGCAATTAGGAATAGAGACAATAGGCAAGAGGGGGCTGTAATTTATTGGAGAAAATTGGCAAAGGAACCAAGGTATTGGGAACAAATAACTAGAGAGGGAAAGGTAATAGAATGGGAAGACACAAAACTTATTAGGGCTACAGGTTAGAGATTGCCTTCCTTATCAAGGTTAGATATCAGAGTATAGACAAACAGAAAGAAATAGGGGGGCCCTAAACGAAAAGCAAGTACTGCTACAATGTTTATTAGAATCTAGAACAGAAGCTGCCATTAAAAAGGAATAATTAGTAGAGCATATAAAATATTGCATGATAACTACAGTGGATACAAAAAGTGTACACACCCCTGTTAAAATGCCAGGTTTTTGTGATATAAAAAAATGAGACCACAATAAATCATTTCAAAACTTTTCCCACCTTTAATGTGACCTATAACCTATACAATTCAATTGAAAAACAAGTATATTAGGGGAAAAAATATAAAAAATAAAACATTTACAATAAGCTGGTTGCAAAAGTGTGCACACCCTTAGACTAATACTTTGCTGAAGCACCTTTTGATTTAATGACATCATTCATCACAGTAAGACGCTGTCCGGTTCGATTCTCAGCTAGAGCGTCTTCTGTGTGGAGACATGCGTGAATGGGCATATCTTCGTTGAAGGTTGTGAGTCAGGGCTGGTAACTCGGCACGTAAAAATCAACTACCAAGCATTAGTGGACCGGAGTTCCGCTGTGGCGACCCCTAACCGGGAAAAGCCGAAAGACACAACAACTCTTCTTGGGTACACACCTGCCATCAATTAAAGAGACTGTGATTAACCCCAAATAATGTTCAACTGCCCTAGTAGGATTTTCCTGACATTTACTCAGTTGCCTGCTAAAGCAAAAGCCATGGTTCACAAAGACCTTGCAAAGCATCAAAGGAATCTCATTGTTGAAAGGTATCAGTCAGGAGAAGGCTACAAAAAAATTTCCATAGCATTGGATATACCATGGGACACAGTGAAGACAGTAATCAAAAAGTGGAGAAAATATGGGACAACAGTGACGTTGTAAAGAACTGGACGTCCCTCCAAAACTGAGGGGCAAGCCATGCCTGAATGGCTTCCACTTTGGCAAGTTCTGGCCTGATCTTACCATTCCCGACTCAATGTCATAGGCAGGAGACCTCTGCCACACCCACCTGACACTTACTGGGCTTAAGGTTCAACCCTGCCCTCTGTAGTCTGGCCAGCACCTCCCTGACATGCTAAAGGTGCTCTTCCCAGGAATGACTGCAGATGGCAATATCATCCAAGTAAGCAAGGGCAAAATTCTTCTGCTAAGATACACTCTACAAGACTCTGGAAAGTCGCCAGGCCATTTTTCATCCAAAAGGGCATCTTCGTGAAATCATATAAGCCGAAAGGACTCACAAAGGCTGATCTCTCTCGAGCTCTGGAGTCAAGGGCACCTGCCAATACCCCTTGGTAAGATCAATAGTGGTAAGATACTTAGCCCCACCCAGATGTTCTATGGCTTCATCTGTCCTAGGCATGGGGTAAGCAGCTGACTCTGTGTGACTATTTAGTTTCCTGTAGTCCACACAGAACCTGGTACTGCCATCCTTCTTGGTACCAGCACCACTGTGGAGGCCCGGGGACTGCTGGACTTCTGGATTACCCCAGTTCCAATATTTCCTGCATCTCCTCCCTCAGAGTCTGCTTGACTCTCTCAGGCACCCTACAAGGGGGCCTGCTTGATAGGCCTTTGGGGTCCTGTATCCACATGGTGCTGCACCAGATGGATACACCCTGGTTTCCCAGTGAAGATGCCCCCAAACTCCTGTAACACTGCTTGGATTTCTCTAACCTGGGTACGGGATAGCTGCTGGGACACTGCTACCCCTTCCACTGAGGAGTCAGTCCGAGTCTCACTGAGAAGGTCAGTCACCAGACCCCCATCAGATTCCTCTTGCCATCCACTGCAAATACTTAGCACAAGGGCCTCTCTATCATGGTAAAGTTTCATCATATTAACATGGTACAGCTTGTGCCCCTTCCTCCTGCCTAGTAATACTACCATATAGTTAACATCACTGACCTTCCTTACCACTTTGAAGGGTCCCTCCCAAGCTGCCTGCAGCTTGTTGCGTCTGACAGGAATGAGAGCCATAACCTGCTGCCCCACAACATACTCTCTGGCTCAAGCATTCCTGTCATATCAGACCTTTTTCTGCTGTTGGGCTCCTGCCAGGTTCTCCTGGGCCAAACCCATGATTTAACCGAGCCTTGTCCTGAGGTCTAGGACGTATGCCACAACCGGCTCCTTGTGGGATTCACAATCACCCTCCCACGCTTCACAAATCTCACATCTAGAAGTCCCCTAACCCTATACTCATACAGCAATTCAAAAGGTGAGAAACCTGTGGATTCTTGGGGCACCTCTCTGTAAGCAAACAGATGGGGCAAATGTTTGTCCCACTCCCTCTTAAACTGGTCTGCAAATGCCCATAGTATGGTTCTTACTGTAGCGTTTAACCTCTCCACCAGACCATTAGTCAGGAGGTGGTCTTTAGGTGCTTCACCCCACAGTGCTCCCACAGACAAGCCAACAGGTCTGACATAAAAATGGCACCTCTGTCAGTCAGTATTTCTTTTGGAAAACCTACCCTGCTGAAAATCTCTAACAAAGCATTTAACACTTTTTCTGCCTCAATGGAGGACAGAGCCACAGCCTCTGGGTAACTGGTAGCATAATCTACTACCACTAGGATACATTTCTTTCCTGTGGAACTTTGTGTACTCTGAGGCACCACAATATTCATAGCTACCCTCTGAAATGACTACTCAGTCACAGGCAAAGGCAACACAGGAGCTTTAACCTTGTCTCCTGCCTTGCCTACTTTTTGACACTGCTCACAAATCTGGCAGTACCCTGTTACATCCCTGGAAATCCCAGGCCAATAAAAGTTCTGCATAACACACTTTTGGTACCCTTTATGCCCATATGACCTGCACAGGGAATGTCATGGGCTACAGCTGGAAGTGCCAGACAGCAGGCTCTGGGCACTACCAACTGCTGTATTCTCTCACAGTCTAGCCCTCCCTCAAAAAGTCCACTCTCTGTACAGTAACCCTTTGTACCAATATACAGATTCCACCTTTCCTTAAGAATCAGGTGCCTCCCTAGCTACCTCCTTCAAGCCTTGTAATGTACGGACTGACAGCTAAGTCTCTCTCAACTTTCTCTTTGTAACCCTTCCCAGCACCCCTTCCACAAGAAGACTGGTATCCTTTGACAGTGGTGCCTCACTGTCAGCCTGGGTACTACTACTCACCTCTGCCCTTGCAGTCACTCTGTCCAAGGGAACATCAGTACCCACTAGCAGCTGTGGCTCACCTTCAGCCTCACTGCTACAGGGTAGCTCCCTCCCTGAAGTTGCCACCTCACAAGTCTTGGCTTCAAGTATTCAATCTGTCTGGGTCCCCCCCAGGCTACCACACCCACATGCCTGTCTCCAAGCCTGACTGTGTGTAACTACATGCACACAAGTTACTGCATTATCAAAATCATTCCCCATTAAGACATCTGCAGGGGTATCCTCAAACACACTTACTTACTTCTTCCTTTTCCACCCTCCCAGTCAAGGTGAATCCTAGCCAAAGGTATTTGGAATGGGGTCCCTCCTAAAAATCTGAATGGAGTAGACTGCCCAAGCAAGTAGTGCTCCTCTTTAACCATTGCAGGCTTCACAATGGATAGGTCAGAGGCTCTCTCTCTCTTAGCAGTGGCCAGTTTCCCAACTACTAAGATAGGATATAACCTCTTGTGGTAGTTTGGTACCCTTGTTGTCTCCAGACAACTTACTTCAGGCATTCCATTATTCCCACTTCCTGGCTCCCCTACATTTTTCATCCCACCTTGCCTCCATGGACATCTGTATGCTACATGGTCCCACTGGTTACATTTAAAACATTTAACCCTTGATCCTGGCAGTGTACCTGAATTACTGGCTTCCCTTGTTACTGGCGGACTCTGTGGGGCAATTTAGGCTACCCACAGTGGGATTCCTTACATCCATGTGCAGCACTCACTAGGTATCCCTTTCCTGTGGGGTGATGCCTTGCTTGCTAGGTATAGGTCTCCTTTTTTTCCCCCAACTCATCTGCAGTGTTGCCTTCTCTGTCTCATGTCCTCAGGCAAAGTGCTAAGGGCTTGTACCCTCACCAAAAAGTCTGCCAGCCCTTCAAAAGTGGTGACCTGACACATCCTCTCCCACATATGAAAATAAGTGCTTAACTCAGCAATAAAATCACACACCATTTCATCATGAAACGTTTTGCTATAAGCTTCAGATGTTAACTTAAAACAGTCTAATAATCATTTCTTTACTTGGTTATAGTCTAGACAATCAGTATCAGACAATTTAAAAACAGCAGTTACAGCTTTATCATGGAGTAAACAGGTCAGGAACCATACCCAGAGCCCTTGGTCAACATTACTGTTTACATACCCTATCACACACACACATGAATAAAACTATCAAAATTATCACACACTGTAAACTGTGGAAAAAATGTACTGAACTTTACTGCTTCTGGGGTTTGGTTATTCTCTTCCCCATTACCTATATGACCCTGATGAAGAGTCAGCATCTAATTTTCATGTTGCTTCTGCCTCTCATTTTCTTTGGCTTCCAGATGGGTCAGTCTCTCTGCTGATTCTAATTCCATTTGTTATTCTCTTCAGCCTCCAACCGCCACAGACTCTCTGCTGATTCTAGTTCTAAACGTTTGGCCTCCAGTTCAAGTCTCCAACTCCAAACGGACTTTTTAAGTCCTCTGAGGCAAAGCTTAACTGTCCATTTTCTGAGAGTTGTACATCCCCAAGGCCAGTTTGGTTGTCCTCCTGACTGCTGGTCTGTGATGCAGCTGTGGTTAAGGCTGTAATCATTTATCCTTTAGTCAGGCTCCAGTCCTTTGGCTTGGCACATCTCAGCCAACTGGTTCCTTGTTAGCTTGCCTGCTCTCCCAGACTAACTAAGCTAACAAAAAAATAAATAAATAAAATTATTGTGATATAAAACTCTGAATGTCTACTGTGTGGCTGCTTGAGAGTACCAACACCTTCTTTAGTGACCACTGTTTACAGGCTACAGGAGTCCAGTATCCACACTGAATCCCAGTATGTGATGTGGTGATCCAACCACTGCCATACAATTAATATGTGACGACCCACAACTGGACCACTAATCAAAGAGCCTAAATCCACACCACTGGCACCTGTGGGGGGTGGGGGGAGTACACTGGAAGGATAACAGGTACATGCACAGTATTTCCAGATGCAGCTCTCTGCATCAAGTGCAATTTCCCTTAACAGTACACACAGACCACAGTCAGTCCAGACCTGATTTCTCCCTCTTTCTCCAGATCCCCAACAAGAGTCCTCACTGGCACAGCTACAGAGTTGAGATCTCAGCTGAGTAACCAAGCCAAGACCTCCAGCAAGCACAGCTATAGAGTTGAGATCTCAGCTGAGTGACCAAGCCAAGACCTCCAGTATCCTCTCTGTCCAACCAGTGCTTTGTGTCCCTGTCCAAGTAGCTGACACACACTCTGAAGTTTGATTTACAAACAAACAAACACACACACACACATAGAAAAGGCTGGCACAGCTTTACTAGCTATGCCCCTTCTGCCCCAGACTATAATGCAGTTACCATTGCCACTAGTCACTCCTTATCAGCTACTTTAGAGCCCTTAACAAAGGGTGACCAAATTTACTGTGTAATATTAATATTAATACAAATGGTAGTTTGACCAACAGCAAGGCTATCAGGAGTGGTCCACAAAGTGTCACTAAATAAATTTGCAAGTACTCTCAAAACTTAAATACCTCTACACAGATCAGCCACAATGAAAGGTTAAAACATATTTAATAATAAATAATAAAAAATAAAAGAACAAGACAATACTAAATATATATTCACAGTGACATCAGCGTTCATAATCACATGAAATATTTAAAATAATACTGGAGTACAGGCTCAGAGAAATAAAGAAAAACAAAGTCTAAACTAAGCTTCGCTATAGTCATGACTGTGTACAAGAGTCACTATACCTTAATAACTTACTTAGAGAAAGGCAGATGTGGTGAATGATTCTTGATGTTGTCAGGTCCAAGACAGAATGCAGAATGCTCTGTCTCACTAAGAGACTTCTCAAAATAATATCTAAAATATTACTGCTGGGATAGCTTGCAGAATTACATCATTTCTGGTCATCTGACTTCTAGTGCCCAGGTACCCACCCCCACCCCCATTGCTGAAGCTGGTAGTATTTAGCATCTACCTGTGAAATACTCTTACAAGGGCTTTTACTCAGATCTTTGGCAAGTGTTGGAAGTCATAAAACAACTGCATTCCTTCATGCTTCCAAGTAGCAATTAGTTCACCCCAGAGTTAATACAGAAACCTTCCTAGTACAAATTCTGTGTCTCTATCTGCTTCGAAACATCTTTATGGCCTAGCCTATAAAGTAGTTTAATTTCAGACTTTTCTAAAGTTTGCTGGACTGAAGTTAACATCCTGTATTCAAGTTACAATAGTGCATGTACATTTCTGTTCTCTTCCAGTAGGGCACACTGTGGATATATTTTAAAAACAGCACTTTACAAATACCTTTTCAACACAAACATCTGTACAGAGCAGTGTGAAATACACATGGCATACAGTTCTAATACATTTGTAACACAAGCATCTTATATAAATTTGTGTAATATTCACAAATGACATAATTATTTACAAAATTCCAGCTAGCTGTGCTGGCAGTACCTCTTTTCGTCACACATGGGTTGAACTTTCACAAAAATATATGGCCAAGAATAATGTTTAAATGCTATATTCTGAAAAATATATACAAATATCTTAATAATACAGAACTTAAATCCCAGAATGGGTGAATTTGATGATTATGAGGCAATTCTTTTCAAATTTCAAATAATGAAGAAAATTACACCCAAAGGCAAACATCTGCATATAAAGAATAAAATAAGTGATATAAGAGGTGCAGTTAACATACCATTGGGGAAGGCAATACAGTGACTGACAATAGTCATGCAACAGCTGCTTTTTGGTTGCCTACTACATCAGACATCTTGTTTGGTAAAGATCATATACTCCTGACATCTATTACAGCAACAAGAAAATATATAATAAAATTAATTTTAAAATAATAGGATCATAAAAATAATGATAATTCAATTGAGGCAGTCTGTCCAAACAGAAAGCTTGTTATACAGAAATGCTGTAAGGTCACTTTCTGCACATAAAGTAAAAAGTACAGTTTTGTACCTACCATAAATGTAGATGTCTGAGAGGTATGCATCTGCAGTCCTAACAAATGGGTTGTCCTGCCTCAGGCGGCCCCTCGGTCGGCCGGATTCCAAAGTCTGGGTCTGGCCTCGGCTGATGTCGCACTTCACCCGACGTCATAGCTGCTGTTTATTGGGTATAAAGGCATCAGCCGACGCCATCTTCCTCAGTGTTTCTTGCCCCAGATGCCAGGTGCCCTCTAGGAAGGCTAAATGTGGATAATGCAAATGGTTCCAAACAGTAGAGAGCACACAAAATAAGCATGTATGTACATATATACAAACAAATACACCATAATAGATTCCCCCAGCCAGCTATAAGATGGGCAAATACCCTAGGAGTACCACAGAGGGGAAGGAGGGTGGGTAATCCTGACTGCAGATGCATACCTCTCGGACATCTACATTTATGGTAGGTACAAAACTGTACTATGTCCTTCAAGGATGCATCTGCAGTCCTAACAAATGGGTAGAATACCATAGCCAAACTGGGGGTGGAGGCACTAAGATGCTTATGGTGTAGCTAAGATCCCTTGCAAAACAGCAGTTGCAAAACCTGCTCGGGATCTGGAGTATAAAGGTAGATTATAATGCTTGGCAAATGTATGCACGGAGCTCCAAGTAGCAGCTTCTAAAATGTCTTTGGTAGCCACTCCTCGTAGGAAAGCTGTAGTAGTGGCTGTAGCTCTTGTGGAGTGAGGTCTGATGTTTTCTGGAGTTGTCTTTCCATGAAATGAGTAACAAAATCTAATGCAATTTCCTATCCATTTTGAGATTGTCTGTTTTGAAATTGCTTTTCCTTCCATTCCTGTTGCTTACGCTACCAGAAGCTGGTCAGCCTTTCTGTTGGTTTTGGTTCTGTCCAGATAATAGCGCAATTGCCTGTGCACATCCAATGTATGTAATAGTCTCTCCCCCCTGTTCTGTGGGTTGGGGAAGAATGTTGGCAGGTGGATTGATTGGTTCAATGATACCCTGGAGACCACTTTTGGCATGAAAGTAGGATTAGTTCTCAAGGACACTCTATCCTGATGGAAGTTAAGGAAGGGCTGTACTGCCATTAATGCCTGTAGTTCAGAAACCCTTCTTGCTGAAGTGATTGCAAGCAGGAAAGCAGTTTTCCAAGATAAGAACTGTAATTCTGCTGTTGCTGCTGGCTCGAAAGGGGGAAGTGTTAACTTTTCCAGTACAAAGTTAAGGTCCCATGTAGGCAAAGGTGGCTTCCTTGGAGTTTACATTTTTAATTCCTCTCAGGAACTGCCTGAGTAGAGGATGAGAGAAGACTGGAGGATCCATGTTGTATTCTCCTGAAATTGCTGATGCATGAATCTTAATGGAGGAGTAAGACAGGCCATTGTGGAAAAGTTCTGCTAAGTATTCCAGGATGTTAGCTATGTTTGCTAGTGATACATTTTCTCCTTTTGCTGTACTCCAAATGAGGTATCTTTTCCATTTGGCTGAATAAGTCTTCCTTGTGGAGGGTCTGCGACCCTCCAGGATAATGTCTTTAACCCTCTGAGATAAGTCTGGGTTATTTTGCTTTATGTAATATTCCAAGCAGCTAGCTGCAGTGTTTTCAAGTTTGGATGTAGGATTTTGTAGTTGTTCTGTGTTAGCAGTAAAGGAACCAGAGGTAGAGGCCATGCGTGTGTCCGAGACATACTCCTCAGTAGCGGGTACCAATGCTGCCTCGGCCAGTCTGGAGCAATCAGGATGATCCTTGGGTGATCTTCTTTGATCTTCAGTAGCACTTTGTGCATCAAAGGAAGAGGTGGGAATGCATATGCTGTCAGGTTTTCCCAACTGAAGGATAGGAGTCCACCTTCCAAGCAAGAGGGTGGTATGTCCTTGTGCAGAATTTCCTCAATTGGTGGTTGTGTGGGGATGCGAACAGGTCTATTTCTGGTAGTCCCCATTTCTTTGTAATGGTTTTGAAGATGTCTGGATGCAACATCCTTTCGTGGGCATCCGTGGTAGTTCTGCTTAAGGTGTCTGCCAGTGCATTTTCTTTTCCTGGCACAAATTTGGCCTGGAGTTGAATGTTGTGGTTCAGAGCCACATTCCACAGGTCCATTGCCATCCGGCATAGAGGATATGAGTGTGTGCCTCCCTGTTTGTTGATATACCACATGACTGTGGTGTTGTCCGTCCTTATCAGTAAATGACCTTGTTGAAGAAAAGGTCTGAAAGTCTGAAGTGCCTGTTTCACTGCCAGCATCTCTTTTTGATTGATATGCAGGCTCAGCTGGTCTTGTGTCCATAGGCCTTGTATGCACTTGTCCACCATGTGTGCCCCCCAGCCTAGGTCTGAGGCGTCCGTGGTGATAGTCTGGCTTAGTATAGTTTTGTGGAAGGGCAGACCTCTGTTCAGCTGACAGGCCTGAGCCCACCACCGGAATTCTTGTTTCAGGCATGGAATTATTGGAATCTGGGCTTCTAGACTGTGCTTGTGTTGAGACCATAAATTCCTTAGGTACCATTGCAACTTCCTCATGTGTAGCCTGGCATGTGGAATCAATATTATGCAGGATGCCATGTATCCGAGGGCTTGCAGGACTTTCCTTGCTGAAAGCTGGTTCTGCGTTGTTAATGCCATGAAATAGAGTGGTAGTTGCTTTTGCTTTTCTGCTGTGAGAAATGACATTTGCTTTGTTGTGTCCAGTTCTGCACCCAAGAATGTTATCCTTTGGGATGGTACCAGCCTTGACTTTTTCATGTTGACTGTGTATCCCAGGGCTTGCAGTAGTTGTATAACCTTTTCCAAATCTTTTGTTAATTTGGTCTTGTTGTCCGCTTGTATCAGGCAGTCGTCCAGGTATGGGTAAATTTGAATTCCCTGAAGCCTGCAATGAGCAATTACTGATGCCAGGCATTTCGTCAATACTCTGGGCGCAGTAGATAAGCCAAAGGGCAATGCTGAGAATTGATAATGCTCTGATCCTGCAAGAAATCTGAGGTATCTTCTGCAATCTGGTCATATAGGGACGTGCAGGTATGCCTCCTTGAGATCTAGAGTCACCAGCCAAGACTCCTTGCCCAGCATGGGAAGAAGTTGCTGTAGGGTCAGCATTTTGAATTTTGGAACAATGAGATATGTGTTCAGAGCGGACAGGTCGAGAATAGGTCTCCATTGGTTTTCTTTTCTTGGAACCAGGAATAGTCTGGAGTAAAATCCTAGCCCTTGTTCCATAGACGGTACCTTTTCTATAGCTCTCATCCTTAGTAGGGTGGTTGATTTGTTGTAGAGCATTTGTTTTTTGGTTTGGTGGTAGGTTTGGCATTCCACTCTTTTTTGGTAGAGTGTGGAAGTGAAACCTGTAGCCTTTGTCTATTGTCTGTAAAATCCATTTGTCTCCTGTAATGTAATGCCAGTTTACGGAAAATAAGGCAAGCTTTCCGCCTAAGGGTGCTTGCAATTGTTCCCTGGTAGGCGGTATCAGAGTCAAGTCATTGCGTCTGTCCTGTTGGAGTGGTCGCAGCTGGCTCTGTGGTAGTACCTCTCTGGTTGTTGGGCTGCCACTGACGTCCCCTGTAGGCACCTCTGGATTGACCTCTGCCTCTTGGGCGTCTATTTCTGCCTCTCTGTGCTCTGGAGGTATCTGGAAAGGACCAATTCTTCGAAGGCCAGTTTCTACTAAACCTCGGAGGCTGGACCTGTAAGAAATCCTTTACTGTTTGGACAGATTTTGCTTTTTCTTCCATCTTTTTTAACACTTGCTGTGCAGGGGAACCAAACAAACTTTGTTTCTCCATGGGAGCATCTAGAGGGGATTGCTCTTTCAACCAGGCATGCCTTCTAATCACTGTTCCAGTCATAGCAGATCTAAAGGAAGCCTCCAGTGCATCATAGCCGCATTTTAAGGAATGATTACTGACCTGCTGAGTATTATGTACCAAATCCTGAAGGGACTTACGGTCTATAGGTTCAGGAGAGGACAGTTTTTATTTAGCTGGTCTAACAAAAATTCCTGATACTGAATCATGTGGAATTGACAGTTTAAGGCCCTAGCCGAAAGAGTAGCAGAAGTATAAACTTTTTTACCCCATCTCTCTAAAGCTCTAGATTCTCTTTCAGAGGGGAGGGGGTTTTTGGCAGAGGCAGCTGCTACAGCTTTGGGGCCCTGTGAAATGGTTTCAGGATCTGCAATAGGAGCCTTATACAAGTGAAAGTGTGTGTCCGGGACCCTGTAATATCTGTCGGGTTTGGCAGGGGCCGGGGGGATAGAGTCAGGGGCAGTACAAGCATCATTATAAGCATCATCAACAACTGTGAGTACTGGAGGAATGGCTAAAGGCCTATGCTGTGGCAAATGTAAAAAGGTCCTAAGCCTTTTCCTTGAATCTGAAAAATCCTGGCCCTGCCATTGAAAATGCTCTCTCATAGCATGTAAAGTTTCCCCAAAAGAAAATTCCTCTGGAGGAGAGGCAGAAGGAATGGAGTCTTCTGCATCGGAGTCCTCATAAGGAGAATATGGGCCTTCTGGAGGACCTGTGTTGTCTGAATCATCCGAGGAGTAGTCTGTAGAAACAGGATCCGGGGGCTCTGCTCTAGGCCTCTTCTCTGGGGGGGGTTGAGAGGCCCTATCTGGGTGAGGTTGGGAACCCCTGATCAAAGAAATGAGATCCTCAGCCAAACTGAGCATTTGGGAACTGGAGGTAGGCCTGTGTGAGGGGGTTTTAGCAGCTTTAGCTGCTTTAGCCCTAATAAAAGCCTTGATAGACATAGATGCAGGAGGCCTAGCAGCTCCACGTGCAGGAGTAGAAATGTCTAAAGGAATAGTATCAGATAAATCCTGGGAGCCTGCTACAGCAGGGGTAAGTTCAGTAGCGGATTCAGCCATGCTGTGTGAGGCCACGGCTATCGGAGGCAAGCTTTCGGCCGAAGGAAGAACAGAGGACTCGGTTTCGGCCGAAACCGAGACACTCGCGGTTGGCTTAACCGTGGTTTTGGCCGAAACCGCGGACCGCGAGTGTCGGTCCTTTTCCTTACACTTTTTAGCTAATTGTGAAGTCGGAGTCTCCGACGGCATTTTGTAAGCAAAAGCGGGACCAAAAAACTCCTCTGCAAACTCCGACCGACGTCTAAGTGTCCGTCGGTTGAAGGAAGCACAGGCTAGACAAGCTGATACGTCGTGGTCTAGGCCTAAGCAAGGAAGGCAGTAAGAGTGGAAGTCCTTATGAGGTATTTGTTTCCCACAAGTTAAACAATTATTTACTTTTTCTGACATCGGCTGAGGCAAGAAAGTGTCCCCAACGGGGTACTTAGCTTTTTAGAAGTCTTCGGTAGTAGTAATCTCTGGAACTGACCGACCGGCACTTGCGAACAGCTTCTGCTTCGGGCACTGCACGGCAAGAAAGACTGAGGAAGATGGCGTCGGCTGATGCCTTTATACCCAATAAACAGCAGCTATGACATCGGGTGAAGTGCGACATCAGCCGAGGCCAGACCCAGACTTTGGAATCCGGCCGACCGAGGGGCCGCCTGAGGCAGGACAACCCATTTGTTAGGACTGCAGATGCATCCTTGAAGGACATCCCACTAATCAAGAAATTTCTTTAGTTTTTTGTGATGGATATTTTATTTGCAAAAAACAGGGTCGGGAAACAAAATATATAGTATGACAAGGAATGTAAAGGTAGCAGAAGACAGACTAAATAGATCACAGAAACAATACAAGAGGAAAGAAAATGAAACCTTGTGAATTTTTAATATGAGGTGTGAAACAGAAAAATAAACTGCTGACTTGAGGAAACCATTATCAGGCATAAAAAGTGCTACTTGATGTATAATACTGGCAAAAAGGAACACCACCATTTTGAAATATAATGTCAAAAATGATGGCAAAGGACATCATATATTCCATAAATCACTGGGTGAGGATTACTATGTTAGTGTAAGGAGCTACTCTGAATAATTGTCTGAGCTCTTTGGAGGCCTTTAGTTGTATACAGGCATAGACAAACCTAATACTGAAGCTTTTCACACTGCCTATGAGGATAACAAACAGGCTATATGCACAGCAAGAAAAGGGCAAGCTTCTAACTTGATAATATATCAAAAATAAACAAGAAGCACTGCAAAGAAAAATAAATATTCTTACTTTGACTACTCTGGATGAAATAAATGCAGCTTCCATGCATGTTGATGTAATAAATAAATACATAACTTAACACAAAGCACTCAGAAAATGCACACACACACACACACACACACACACACACACACACACACACACACACACACACACACACACACACACACACACACACACAAAGCTCCCAAACTGTCTTACCAAAACAAAATTTATGTTGAATCTCAATGGGAAAAATAAAAACTACAAACACAAATTTAAACACAGAATGCAACGAACTCACCGAGAAATAGCATTTCCCATAAAATGCAACAGATTCTGTCTAACCTAAGATTACAGTAACTAAACACCATAACTACAAAACTAACAAATCATAAGACAGTACAACAATGCTAAAAAGTATCAAAACAATTGGCCAACACTACTTAAAAAGTTCGTAAAACTGCGGTGGTGGTGCTGCGGTAGCGTTGTCACCTCACAGTTAGACGTTGCCCGTTCAGTTCTCAGTTAGAGCGTCTTCTGTGTGATGACATGCGTGAATGGGCATTCCTTTGTTGAAGGTTGTGCGTTTGGCCCGGCAAGCCAGCACGTAAAACTCTACTGCCAATCATTAGTGGACCGGAGTTCCGCTGTGGCGACCCCTAACCGGGAAAAGCCGAAAGACGCAAATCAAACTTAAAAAGTTCGTAAAACAATACCTCAGAATTACAGAAGAATGTTATCAGGAAGAAATTCCATGTATAAAGCCTAAGAAATATCTTAATTCTTTTTTAGAAGAAAAATTGAGCAATTATATCTACCCAATGAAATCAATGAGTAATTTGTAATTTAGGCATTAAAATGGGAAAAAACAGATAAATGGAATATGTCAGAGTCTGGTGTAGTAAATGAAACCTCTTTAAAGTAGCAGGAACTTGATTCAGGACTTGTGGCCTTCATCCCAAAGCTAGAGCTATAGCACAAAATATATTAATTACATATCAGACTTCCATATTGCAAAATATAGATATATGTATGCATTTAGAAAATCTCCTTTCCTTCTCTGTAGCAGAGTCCTGTGACATCTCCTGAAGTGCAAAAATAAATGTGAAAGTGTTACCTTACTGCAGTAAGTTATAAAGCCAGATGTCAAATTAATTCTGAAACTAGTCTTAAGAAAGAAAGAAAGAAAACTATGGTGGAAATATATTTGTGTATCTATCCCAGAAAATAATCAAACAAGAATACCTGGAGAAAAAACGTACAGTTGTGTACACTTACCATAAATGTAGATGCTCGAGTGTATTCACTGTTGCAGTCATCACATTTGGGTTACCTACTTGCAGTAGCCCTCAGTTGGCTTGATTATCAAAGTCATGGGTCCTGCGTCGGTTGCTGTCTCATCTTCCATGACGTCAGGTAGACAGGGGTATAAAGCATGCAGCCAACGCCATTGCATCACTTTTTCTTGCCACAGATGTCAGGTGCCCCTGTGACGATTGGGGAGAGATGGGCAAAGGCTGCCAGTTTAGTCAAATAGAATTTGATATATAATTCTGGCATTTGTAAATAAATGTAAAATGCAGGCAAATTTTCTTGAATGTAAAAGAATACTGTGAAATGTGGAACTGCAAAATATGTGACAACATTGCGCTCTACTGGCCCAGTGAAGCATGTTGTGACTCTTTCATAGGTTCATAGGTTCATAGGTTCATACTAGGCTATCTGCCCGAGGGCATTTACAAGCCTAGCCCATAGTTTTGTGGCTTACGCCACCCCTTTAGTATGGGGAACTATACCCATTATTTTGCTGTGCCTCTGTTGAGCAGTGACACTGAGGTAATCCCTGGGGTATATCTGCGATCTCCCATCCATTGGTCAAGATTTCTCTTGAACAAGGCCAGCGAGGTGCTCTGCCTCACATATACCGGGATTTTATTCCACAGCATAGGGAGTCTTTGGGTGATGAATCTATCCCTCCAGCACGTCCTATTAATAGCCGTGTCGAGGTTTAAGTCTCCGCCCTTGTGGCTCTGACGGATCTAGATTTTTGAGGTGAAGCATATTCATCAAATCTGGGTTTGACATGGCCTTGTATGTTAGGCAAAGGTCACCTCTGAGCAAGCGTGCGACTGAATAGAGCTGGAGTTCTTTCAGTCGGGCAGCATAGGACAGATGTTTGAGACCCTTTATCCTTTTGGTGAGGAACTTTTGTGGCCTCTCCAGCTGCTGCAAGTGTCGGGTCAGATACATTCCGAATGGGGCATTGTACTCAATCATTGGTCTGATGAGTGATGAGTATAGGGAGACTATGACCTCCCTTGATCTAGATGAGAATCCCTTCATGATCCCTTCATGTTAGAATTCGGCTCCAGTGCGAAGTTTCTGAGCAGGTGTTAGATTGCTAAATAATGCAGTTTGTTTGTCTGAGAAAACCTAAGTGTCAACATGATGTAATTTGGGAGGGACACAGCAAACATGTTTGCTAGTAATGTTTAAATACTATTTCTCACAAGATACTGGGAAGCATTTTGATCCTGGATATCCAACTTATCAGCACTATGCCTTATGCATGTAAGTTTCTAGCACCGTGATTTCTTGTAGGAATAGTTACAGCTAGTAAAGATTAATTAGGTATTTTTCTTTGAAATCAGACCTGTCTTACTGTATTATTTTAGGTTTCTGTGTAATCTCTGAACTCTTAGATATCTCTGTGGTGTAGTAGTTTTGTCATGTGTTTTAATTATTTATTATTAAATATTTTTAAAACCTTCTACCTGTGGCTGGTTTGTGTAGAGATAAGCTCTAAAGTACATTGCATATTTATAGAGATTATTGTAATAGGCCACTCTAAAGTAAGCCTCGACTGTTTGTCATACTACCATTGGATAATAATATTGCACAGTAATAATTGGACACCCTTTTAAGGGCCCTTTAGTAGCTGATATTATTAGCTGGGTGGTGGCAGTAATTACTACTGTATAGTCTGGGTAAAGGGGCACAGCTGGATAATCTGTGTCAGTCTTTCCCAGGAGTGTCTGTGAAGTTGTATAAATACTTATCTCAAAGTGTGTGTGTGTTGTGTCAGCTACTTGGCAGGGACATGAAGCACTGGTTGGACAGAGAGGGTACTGGAGGTTCTAGCTTGCCCAGCAAGGCTGAGACCTAGACCCTATAGCTGTGCCAGTGGGGAGTCTTATTGGGGACCTGGTGAGCAAGGGAGTAACCAGCCCTAGACTGACTGTGATCTCTGTGTGCACTGAAGGGAAATTGTACTTTACTGTGTGTATTAGTTATCCTTTTCTCTTCTATAGGACAACCTCCCTGGAGTTAGTGGTGAGGATTGAGACTCCTTTATTGCTGGGCCAGGGCACGGTCATCAAACCCCCTCTAATGGGGAGCAATTAAATATACATACAAGGTTATACCTCCAACAAAAAAGCAAATACACCAAAAAGCTTTTAAGCAAAGTAGAAAGGAGTAGAGGTACAGCCAAAAGAAGTCAGGGGGCTGGAGGGAGGGTAACCAGGACTGCAACAGTGAATACACTTGAACATCTACATTTATGGTAAGTGTACACAACTGTACTATGTTCTTCATGTTTCATTGTTGCAGTCATCACATTTGGGTAGATTCCCAAAGCTAGGGATGGGACCAGCTAGAAGGCCCTGCAAAACTGCAGTCTCAAAACCAGCTCTGGATTTTGAGAAAATTGGTAAATGGTAATGCTTAGTGAAAGTATGTACAGAACTCCAGGTAGCAGCTTCTAGGATATCCCTGGTAGGGACACCTTTGAGAAAGGCTGTAGAGGTAGATGCAGCCCTGGTTGAATGTGGTCTAATCCCCTGTGAGATAGGTTTTCCATGGCGCTTATAGCAGAAATGAATGCAATGGCCTATCCATTTAGAAATGGTTTGCTTTGAAATGGCCTCCCCCTCTGCCCCTGCAGCAAATGTCACCAGCAGCTGTTCAGATTTCCTGAGAGGTTTAGTCCTGTCCAAGTAAATTCTAAGTTGTCTGTGCATATCCCCGGAGTGCAGTATCTGTTCCCCTTTGTTCTGTGGATTAAAAAACAAGGTTGGCAAATGAATGGACTGATTAAGAGCCACACTGGATGCTACCTTGGGCATGAAGGAGGGATTGGTCCTGAGGGACACCCTGTCCGCATGAAAGATGATGAAAGGCTCCACTGCCATAAGGGCCTGTAATTCAGACACCCTTCTTGCTGAAGTGATGACTAAAAGGAAGGCTGTCTTCCAAGAAAGGCATTTCAACTCTGCATTTGCAGCTGGCTCAAAAAGAGGTAAAGTAAGTTTTTCCAATACAAAATTAAGGTCCCAGGCTGGAGTATGGGCTCTCCTGGGTGGTCTTAAGTTTTTAGCCCCTCTGAGGAACTGCTTGATAAGTGGATGAGAGAAGAGGGGTGGTTCTGTGTTGTAATGAGATGAAATGGCTGAGGCATGAATTTTGATGGAGGAAAAAGAAAGGCCCTTGTGAAGCATCTCAGTAAAGTACTGAAGAATCTGAGGTAAATTGGGCGCTGCTGTGCTCATCCTCAGAGTTTGGGTCCAGGAATAGAATCTTTTCCATTTTTCAGCATAAGATTTCTACTACTAGGCCTCCTTGCCTCCAGAATGACATCCAACACTTGTTTATTGAGGGATGGTAACTGAGAGATCAGGTAATTAGTCAGGCTGCCAGGTTCAGGGTTTGAAGTTGAGGGTGCAGAATCTGGCCCTTCTGCTGAGACAGCAGGGTAGGGGTCTGAGGCAGGTGCCATGGTGCCAGCAGTCATACACTGCATAAGAGGGGGTACCAGTGTTGGCGTGGCCAGTCTGGTGCAATCAATATCGCCCTTGGTTTGTCGTGTTTGATCTTTAGTAGTACCTTGGAGAGGAGAGGCAGAGGATGAAAGGCATAAACTGATAGATTTTTCCAGGTGAAGGACAGGGCATCCACTTTTCAAGCTTGTTTGTGGGGAGTCCTTGTGCAGAATTTCTCCAATTGGTAGTTCTGGGGGGAGGCAAACAGGTCTCTCACTGGCCTCCCCCATTTGTTTATCAACATGTTGAATTGTCTTTGATTTCAGTTTCCACTTGTGTGGGTCCACGAGATTTCTGCTTAGATCATCTGCCAGTGGATTTAGCTTTTCTGGCAGGAATTGAGCATGTAGGTGCACTTGGTAGCTCAAGGCTGTGTTCCACAGAGCCATAGTTGGTCTGCAGGGTGGGTATGAGTGGGTTCCCCCCTGCTTGTTTATGTACAACATAATAGTGGTGTTGTCCGTCTTTACCATTAACTGTCCTGGAAGAATGTGGTCCTTGAAGGCTGTCAGAGCATTCTGTACAGCTAACATTTCTTTTTGATTGATATGCAGATGCATTTGACTTGGGTTCCATTTGCCTTGAATGCACCTCCCTGCCAGGTGAGCCCCCCCCCCACATGCATAGTCTGATGCGTCTGCTGTTAGAGTTTGGGTGGCAAGGGGTAGAGTGAATGGCAGTACCTTGTTTTGGTGGCAGGCCTCTGCCCACCAAAGGAACTCTAACTGTAGGCAAGGTAAAATAGGAATCATTGCTTCTAGATCCTGAGAATGTTGACACCATAGGCTTTTTAGATACCATTGTAGTTTCCTCACATGCAGTCTTGCATATGGAATTAGGAGAATGCAGGAGGCCATGAACCCCAATCTGCCTGAATTAGACAATTGTCCAGGTATGGGTATATTTGAAAATTTCTTTGCCTGCAAAATGCAATGACTGGAGCTAGGCACTTTGTGAATACCCTGGGCACAGTAGATAAGCCAAAGGGCAGTGCACAGAACTGATAGTGCATGAAGCCTGCTTTGAAGCGTAGGTATCTTCTGCAAGATTCCCTGATTGGGATGTGCAGGTAGGCTTCCTTTAAATCCAATTTTGCCAACCAAGCATCCTTGCCTAGCATGGGAAGCAACTGGTGAAGAGTTAGCACCTTGAATTTTGGGATCACCAAAAAAGTGTTTAGGATAGAGAGATCCAGGACAGGACACCAGCAGTTGTCTTTTCTGGGCACCAGAAAAAGTCTTGAGTATAAACCTTGTCCCTTTTCCTCTTCTGGGACAGTGTGAATAGCCCTTATACTTATGACAGAGAGAACTTGCTTTTGAGCCTCTGCCCACTAACTTAGTGGTAGATCTGGCCAACTGTTTCGAGTTGGTAAAGTGTGGAAGTGGAATCTGTATCCTTGGGAAATTATAATTAAAACCTATTTGTCCTGGGTAATGAATTCCCAGTTTTTTACCTGCAGAGAAATCTTTCCCCCTAAAGGAGCAGTCAGTTGAGAAGGGCTTGGAAGTTTTAAAGTTAAGTCACTGAGACAGTTTACCACAAGGGGGGTCTTACTACTCCCTGCTTTGGAAGTGGGAGCCCCCCCACTGCTTAGTCCTGTGCATACCTTGGGACTGAAGCCTGAGTGTTGTGCTGGTTCTGGGTTTGGACTGAAAAGGCCTGGAAGAGGCAGGAAAGGACCAATTCGTAGAGGGTCAATGCCTACTAAATCTTGGAGGCTGCACTTGCAGGAAATCTTTAACAGTTTGCATAGATTTAGCTTTTTCTTCCATCTTTTCAAGTACTACTACTGCTTTGTTGCCAAACAGGCGGTCCTGGTTTAAGGGAGCATCCAACAATTTAGCTTTAACATGATCTGGCAAAGAATGCTCCTTAAGCCAAGCATGCCTTCTAAGTACAGACCCAGTAACAGCAGCCCTGCAAGATGGCTCTAGTGAATCGAAACCACACTGCAAAGTATGTTTTCTAACTTGTTCAGCAGAATGCATTAAATCCTGTAAATCCTTATTTTCAACATAGTCAGGAATCAACATTGATTTCTGTTTAAGCAATCCAGTAATATGCTGCTGATACTTTAACATATGAAACTGGCAATTTAAAGCCCTAATGGCCAAGGCTGCAGAAGTGTATACCTTCACCCCATCTATCCAGTGACCTGAAATCTCTATTAGATGGGGTTGGGTTTTTGGCAGTAGTAGCCTTAATGCACTTGGGACACTGTGAAATGGCCTCAGGATCTGCAGTAGGATTCTTAAAAAGGAACTTGTGAGAGTCAGGAACCCTGTAATATCTATCTGTTTTTCAGGGAGCAGGAGCTAAAGAGTGAGGGGCCAAGCTACACTCCGTAAAGGCATCATCAAAAATGTCCAGTACAGGGGGGATAGCTAAAGGCCTTTGTTGGGGCAGGAGTAAGAAATTCCTAAGCCACTTGAAAATCAGAGTAATCCTGGCTTTCCCAGCGAAAATGCTCCCTGGAGCGGAAGCAGAGGGAATAGAGTCCTTTGCATCAGAATCCTCATGGGTAGATAAAGGGTAGATCCTGGCCATCAGAAAAAACAGAAATTTCAGAATATTTATCAGAAGAATCATAACCGAATTCAGTCCTAGGTCTCTTAGAGGGAGAAGGTTGGCTTCCCCTGATTAAAGTAATAAGGTCTTCAGCTATTCTTATCATTTATTTTTTAGGTACAGAGGCCTGACCATGCGGTCTGGGTGTCAGTTTTCTAAGCATGGATCGAGTTTCAGGCCTTGAAGAAGAAGATGGCGTCGGTTTAATATGCAAGTCAATAGGCCTGAATACACCCTCAGAAGCTAGTGCCTGCACAGCGGCCCCAGAATCATCCAAGGTAGAGACATCCGCAGGTTCCACAGCTGAAGCATCTTGCGGCATACCAGACTCCGAATGGGTCTCAGTAGAGGCCTGAGAATCTGAAGTAGTGGGTATCAGGGGCTGCAAAAGTGCCTCACTGAGTAATGGAAACTAGCTTAGGAGAAGCGTCATTGGCAGCTTTGGACCTAGGCGGCCTGTCTCTGTCTTTCTCTGAGTTTTTTCAGAATGTCGGTAGTCAGGTGGCTTACCGAAGACATATCTGGATAATTGAACCGAGTACCATGCTTTATACCCCTGACTACCTGACATCATGGAAGATGAAACAGCAACCGACGCAGGACCCAAGACTCTGATATTCAGGCCGACTGGGGGCTACTGCAAGCAGATATCCCAAATGTGATGACTCCAACAGTGAAACACGAAGAACATCAACAATGAAGTAAATGAATTTTCATAAAATAAATCCATTTCACAACAAGAAAACTAGATATTGCTAGGTACATTTAAATACATGATCCAGAAACACAACAAATGTAACAGTTTTCCAAGTCAGACACTGCCTTACATTTACTGAACAAAACAGATCTGCCAAAAAAGAAAAAAAAGAACCGTCAACATTGGCCAATCTTGGCAGACCAATCAAAATGGGTCTAGCTGACTGCAATCTCTGCACACAAAGTCATATGACAAAAATTACACTTAACATATATCTGGATGCAATGACTCAAGATGAAGCGTTACAATTCTTGTGTTTAGGGCACTCAATTCACTACTGTTAGAAACTTTGTAGATTATCTGTTATTATGAAAATAAGAAAGAAAGAAATGCATTGGGAAGCATGCAGTGAAATTTATATATACATTTTTTATTAACTATTACTGGTATTCACAAAGACTGTGCAGATGTGAAAATGCATCCTGTACACTATCTTCAGTACACCAAAATGAACTACATCATTTCATTGCTGTAAGGTCTAGAGTAAATGGTCACAGTCCTGTTGTCATGAGTAGTATACAGCAGTTCCTGTTACACATATTGAACCAGGCACTCCCATGGCCTAGAAAGACTGACAGAATTACTGGTGATAGTGATATGCTGCCTAGCTGTGCCACCCTGATCATATTTATTATAGTATACTCTAAGCAGCCACTCAGCTGTGTAAGCATTGGCTCTAGGTGTTTTGGTCCCATTGACTAATGTTGATGCGACTCCCTGAACCATGTAAAAATGGGGTTAATGATGACAATAATGCTAAGCATCCCAGTCACAAAGTTAAGCATGAGAACTGTAAGCCATTGGCATTGTTCTATGAATCATAGTGGGCTTTGTGTGCCACTCTATGTCAAACAAAACCCTTCGCTACCATGCAAGTGGATTATGAATACGGCCATATAAAATAAAATGGATATATTATACATAACATGTAGCCTACCTAAACGCATCTAAATTTTAACTTTCAAAAATGTAACAGCATGGTAATAAGTTACACAACAATATCCCACTAAGATAAGTAACATTAAAAGGGTCAGAAATACCCTTCTTTTGCAAAAAAAAAAAAAATGTTGCTCTTTTTTTCCTCAAAGTCTTGTTCCTTGCATAGAGCCTCACTGCCTTGTTTCCTGCTCAATGAAGAAAAATAAAAATGGAGATCACCTAAAAACTTTTAGTATCACAACATGAGATGCAATTTCTCTGGTCTGTTGTTCCAACGTGATCCCCTAACCATACCAGACACATTTTTATTTTACTTTTTTCCTGGAAGACAGCACATAATACAAGCTCATGTCTTAATTAATTCCTCTGTTTTCCAAACACAACCTAAATAAGAAATTCACGGGGTCCACACTGTTACGTTATCAGAAACTTGCAACTGCCAACTGAACCAGCGCAAACGTAACACTACATAAAAAAAGATACCCACTATGGCTGGAAGGGGGGAATCATAGGGCAGATATGAATGTACAAATAAATATGTTACTGGATATATCCAAAGCATGTCATTATCCCAGAAAGAAAACAGGAGGAATTCCAATCAAAGCTCATGCAGTTTGCACATGCTCACTTTTAACAAGGAAAAAGTGCTCTTGACATGAGCTAAAACCTTTTTTCTTTTGGCAGGACACCAGCTTCGGTCTTAGTACATGCCCTCAGATTTAAAATTAAAACAATAATTTTCCTCATCAACTCTACTATCCATCCCATACCAGTATGGCCCAACAATAACACTTCTGTCCAGTGCATTTCCAATGGCAAGAGTAACAAGATTCAAGCAATTAAAACTATTCACAAATTGCACTCATTTTTAGTTGTCCTTTGCCAGTACACTTATTCAAACAGACAAATAAGAAGGATAAATAAACTTCACTACCGTATAACAAAACTAAGTTAACAGAACCAAGTTAAAAAATACGACCCACTAAGAAGATAACTTCACAACATAATTTTTATATTACACATTGTGTGCATTTTAGTACGAAAACATGCACAGTACAGTAATCCACTCAGATATGTAGACTTTTTTTCAGCCAGCTCATGCCAATATTTACCTCATGCGGTACATCAGTCGCACAGCTGTCTTCTCATCAATCTTAAATACGTAATTGGGAGGATACCACAGTTTATGAACTTCATTGTATAGTCCAAAAAGATTGTTGCACAGTGGTGAAATATCTGAGGAAAGAAATTTACGTCATCAGTATGGATAAGAGAAACAATGCAGTATATAAGTAATGCAATTCAGACTGAACAGCCTATACATATCAACAAGAAAAAGGAATATGAAACAAGTCAGTGTGTTAGCTCTGCACAATTAACTAAAATATGCAGCCCTACATAAAATACAATTGTAAGACTAAAACATTCACTGCTGGTTAACATTTCTTCAAGCTTGTACATTTATCTGTATTCTGTATGGTTGCGTGTTTAGCTATGTTGTGTGCTTAGCTATCCAAACAGAATTGTTCTATAAAAATATCCTTCTATTTGGGGGTAATATGGGCCGGAACACAAATATATAAATAACAGCACATATCAACAGAGCTACAAAAAGCATCTTTAAGTAATTTCTTCATTTTTTAATACTAATTGCTATGTAAAGGAATTAGGCCCCACCACCTGTGGCTGAATGGGTCATCTTTGGATTAACCCTCTACCCTGGCTCCAGGTCAGACTCTAAACCAGTCACAAGTGGTGTCCCGCAAGGCTCGGTTCTGGGACCCCTACTGGTCGGCATATATTTCTCAGAAGTACAGACAAACACAGGAGGACTATGGCTAATCAAGTTTGCCGATGACTGCAAACTGGGAGCCATAATTGACTCTCCGGCTGACACGGACATCCTTCAAAAAGGCCTTACTGAGACAGACACCTGGTGTCAAAGTCATGGCCTCAAGCTAAATGCCCAAAAATGCATAGTCATCCCGTTTGGGAAAAACAAAACACCCACAAATTACCACATAGACGGCAGCCCCCTTAATACAGAAGGGGTAATAAGAGATCTGGGGACCCAGGTAGACAGTAATTTCTTCTTTGACAATCATATTGCCAAAGTAGTTAGGAAATCCTTCTATGTGGCCCATCTAATTACTAAGGGGTTCGCATTTAGAAATAAAGAGGTTATAGTGCCCCTCTACTAGTCAACCATCAGACCCATCATAGAGTACAATGCTCCATTTGGGATGTACCTCACAAGACACTTCCAACAGCTGGAAAGACCACAAAAGCACCTCACCAAGAGGATTACTGGCCTCAAACATATGTCCTATGCAGCCCGACTGAAAAAACTCCGGCTGTACTCAGTGGCATAGTGCTTATTCAGAGGTGATCCCTGCCTGACTTACAAAGCCATGTCCAACTCAGAATTGATGGACATCCTCCACCTAAAAAAATCCAAGTCACTGCGAGCCACGCGCTCTAGTGAGCTAATCCTCACCACAACAATAAATAGAACATGCTGGAGGGATAGATTCCTGTCACAGAGACTCCCCATGCTTTGGAACAAAATTCCTAACTACATTAGGCAGAGCCCCTCACTAACGCTCTTCAAGAGAAGCCTTGACGAGTGGATGGGTAACAGAAAATACACCCCTGGGATCACCTCATTGGCTCTGCTTGACAGAGGCTCAGTTAATTAATCAATGGGGCGGCGAAAGCCGACACACTCTGGCTAGGCTTAAAAATGCCCTCGGGCAGATAGCCTAGTACCTACCTATGAACCTAAAGACAACCAACCAACCAAAAAATAATAAATAACCCAAGAAGCAGGAATATACACAAAATGGGCAAGAAGTATACAGAGTTTGAGACTAAATCACAAAAGGTAAGAAAATATGAAGTCTGAGCAGAGTTTATTCAACTACACTGCAAGTCAGAAGTAAAATGCGGAGAGTAATAAGAAAATCAAAGGCCAGCATGGAACTAGAACTAGCAAAGAAATGTAAATAAAGTACCACATTATTATTCAAATAAATTAGTGAAAAGAAAATGTATACTTCGACATATCACACAAAAAAGTGTAACTTTCAGACATCAAATTGATTTGCTAAACTCAGCCATTGTATTAACATTTACTGACAAACACCGGATCACTTCAGCCATATGGAGTAAGGATACAAAGTCTGGGATGAGAAGCCAGACAGGGCAGTAACAGTGGTGATCCGACATAAGCTGAAAACCTAAGTACAGAGTAAGGACCGGAAAGGAGGTGCCTTCATGTGTAATGGAGGACCAACTGTGTGAATCAACAGTTATGTTGGTCAGTTTATCCCACATTAGCAGGACACAATCATTTGACTTGGACAATGGGAGACACCATTAAGCATAATGTCTACCCCAAAAAGGTTGAAAAAGGCTGACACAAAATGACCACTGAAACTCTCAGAGTAAAATGGATTCACGAAAAAGAAAATGTCAGGTGAATATGATCTATTTTTAAACAATAATATCCTCACAGAGTATCGCCATTCCATCTACTGAAAGCTTTTGAAATTCTGCAACAAGGCACTATAAAGGTGGGGGAGGACAGATGGCTAGGATAAGCTGGCTGAGAAACTGTTTGGAAAGTAGGACACAGTGGGCTACACGAAGATATCTTGTATGCCAAGTCAAATGTAATGAATGGTGTGTATCAACACTCTGTTCAGGACTGTGCTCCATGTTTTTATCAAACATAATACGTACCACAAAAGAAGGTTGCCCTATACCTTATGACATTCAGTCTGGTGTAGTAACAGTAGAAGATGACAGGAGTTTAAAGAACATGGATACATTGTCTCACCAAGTTGAGAAGTGGCAGCTGGGCGTTCATACCAAAAATTGTAGAGTAACTTCTGCAAAATGAATCTACAAACTCAATACAGCTAGTGAGAAGCAGCAGCACAAAATGACACAGAGGACATACAGGTCACCATAATACATTTCAGAATAATAAGGAAAGCATTTATGGCAAAAAAGTAGATGCTGTGGGTGTTTCAGAGGTGATAAATTTAGGAAAAGAAAGATGCCATAATGATACTTCACAAAACACTGTTGAGGCTACAACAAATGTTGTGTACAGTTCAGAAGTCCTACAAAGTATCTCAAGAGTTCACTTAAAGCAATCATGCAAGAAAGAACAAGACATCCAACTGCATCTATACATAAACTTTTAACACTGAGCTCCCTCTATCTAAAAGTTAAGGTCTCTCAATATCTGTGAGGTACAGTGCAAGAACAAACTCCTTTTCTCACACACACCCCCATCCTCCAGTTCTTCTAATGCACATAAAATGTCTGTTTCACATGTTGGTTTAAAACAATATATACGTATGTTAAATAAATACTCAGGATGCTGGTGAACCAAGCACGGGCAGGTTGGAGGTGTCAGCTCACCCACTCTGGAAAGGGGGGGGGGTACTTTCTGCCAGAGACCAAACATTCCCCAGTGACAAGGGCAGTGCCATAATCATGCAGCAGATCGCTCCTGTCCTCCCACACCAGATTTTAATAACTAACACTACGCATGTGATGTCAGTAGCTCAGCACAGGTTGTGCATGCTAACAATATCTCAGGCATATAGGGCAGCATAAATGATGGTGCCAGCTGCTCTGATCCAGTTCCCCTTCCCAATCTGCAAATGGAGCACTCCACCCTTGAGAGTATAGTAGGGGGATATAGAAAAAAATGGAGCACTGGGAGCAGACAAAGCACCTGTTTGCTAACTGAGGAAGGGGGCATGCAATAGGTACCAAGGAAAAAATCCAGCTGCCACATTATCCTGAAATTATGTCTGCTCTGTACTGTACTACCCCTTTCTCCATTGCTTTACACTGCTTTATATACATTTCCCAGTCAATGTTCCCATGCCAGTAGCAACTGCTACCTAGACCCTTGCTAATCCCTACACTTATTTCCTTATCTGTTTACCTTTAAAGGAAGAGCCATCTCTAGCATTAAGTTCATTCACATGCTGCTGCCTTTTATTTGTTCTGTTAGCTAATATTTGCAGTCCCCTCCCTTTTTTTGCACTTTGTTCTACAATAACTCTTACCCGGTAGTTTTATCTGCTGTACCTCATCCAACCTCTCTGACTGTTTTTTTTTTGTTTTCTTGCACACTCTTGATGCAGGTTTGGACCACTCCGTTCACCCCTTGATTTGCTCGGGCTCCCTCCGCTCCACTACCCCCACTCCCACCCACCCCCACTTTCATTTAACTTGTACTTTCAGCCTTGATCTACAGCACATCCCACTACACTCAACCCTATCGATTTCATCTTCAAATGTCCTGGTTATACCTATTAGCCCTAATCCCGCCCACACCCTCTAACATCTCCCACACTTGAATAAGCTAACCTACTCGTCTGAACTTACTATCACCTCCCACCAACTTCTATACTCCCCTACAATATACACACATTTTAATTACCAGCACTGTACCTCTTAATCACCCAACTAGAGTCACGCAAATTCCATGGCTCTTCTCCATCTCTTAACTACTTTACTACTCTGCTCCTCATTCCTAACTTCCCATCACAAACAAGTAAATATCTTCCAACATCCGATTTCTACTACATCTGCTGCACACTACAAGGGACCCTCTTCTACCTTCCTAATTTCTGCATCTCTCTTCAACATCGCTGATACACAACTTTACAAACTCAAAGTCTTAGCACTCCCAACAGTACTCCCTAAACCAAAGTTCAAAACTCTACATCATTTCCACTACCTTGTAAAACCTACCCCTCTCACAAACTCACTTCTACTAGACGAGGACATCTGTCTCAATCCAGGTCCCCCTTCAACACAAACCCTATTATCAAACAATCTACCACCAACTACAACTGTCATCCCAGCCCCCCTAACCCCAAACACCTAGCTATATACTTAATCAACATACAAAGCCAACCGAATAAAACTTCAGAAATGCATTCCTGGAAAACCATTTACTCCCCAGACATCCTAACACTATCTGAGACTTTGTTAAAACCCCATATCACCAACACAAAAGTTTTACCACCACACTACATCGACCGTCAAGAAAGACCCACAAAAAAGGTGGAGTTGCTATTATGTACTCCGACCACCTCAACCTATCTATCCCCCCTACCCAGAGCTCACCCTAACTTCAAGCCAGCTGAACTATTGATCATATTTCATAAACTGTCACCTTAATCCCCAGGAAAAAATTCCCATTGCTGCTATTTATATTCCACCAGGAAATAATATTCCCATACCTGAATCCATCCTGTCATGGATCTCACTCCACATTCCCTATGAAATCATTCTGTTAGGAGATGTAAATACTGACTGGCAAAAACTATCTACCACCAGTCCTACCCTCACTATTAACCTGCATGGCTTTCATCAACTAATAACTACACCCACTCGCTTCAACACACACAGCAATAGCTCCACCTTAGATTGGAATCTAGATTGGAATCTATCTCATCCTAACCTCTATCAAAACCCTACTACCCCACCTGACTGCCTGAGCGACCACCTACCTATCTGTGTACACAGACACTCCACCCTTAACAGCACACTCAGTTCTATTAACTGGACCCTTCTGAAACACCTCCCCCTAAATGATGCTGTCCAATATTTCAATCGTACTTTCCTTGCCATCCTTGACTCTCTGGCACCTGTTAAAAAAGTTAGAATCAAAACAACCCACAACACCTGGCTCTCAAAAGACACCCTCACACTTATGAAAGAAAGAGGTAAAACCTTGGAACAATTGCTTAAAACAAAATCTACTACTCTCCACCAAAAATACAAAAAAAGTACAGCTGTGTACACTTACCATAAATGTAGATGTTCGAGTGTATTCACTGTTGCAGTCATTACATTTGCGTAATCTGCTGGCAGGTTGCCCTCAGTCGCCTGATTAACAAAGTCTTCGGTCCTGCATCAGTTGCTGTCCCTTCTTCCATGACGTCAGGTCGTCAGGGGTATAAAACATGCAGCTGACGTCATTGCATCACTTTTTCTTGCCCTAGATGTCAGGTGCCCCCGCAATGGGGAGCAAATAAACATAAAAACACAAAGGTATACCTCCAACAAAAAGCAAATACACCAAAAAGGCTTTTAAGCATAGTAAAGGAAAGTAGAGGTATAGCCAGAAGAAGTTAAGGGGCTGGAGGGAGAGTAACCAGGACTGCAACAGTGAATACACTCGAACATCTACATTTATGGTAAGTGTACACAACTGTACTATGTTCTTGTTTCACTGTTGCAGGCATTACATTTGGGTAGATTCCCAAAGCTATGGTTGGGAGAAGGAGTTTATATAGCATTAGGGCCAGCAATAAGGCCCTGCAAGACAGCAGTGGCAAAGCCAGCTCTGGATTTAGAGAAAATTGGCAAATGATAATGCTTGGTTAAAGTATGTACAGAACTCCAAGTAGCAGCTTCTAAGATGTCCCTGGTAGGAACACCTCTGAAAACAGCTGCAGAAGTAGATGCAGCCCTGGTGGAGTGAGATCTGATCCCCTGGGGGATATGTTTTCCATGGCGCTTATAGCAGAAATTAATGCAATGGCTTATCCATTTAGAAACGGTTTGTTTTGAAATAGCCCTCCCCTCTGCCCCTGCAGCAAATGCTACCAGCAATTGTTCCGATTTTCTTTGAGGTTTAGTCCTGTCCAAGTAGAATCTAAGTTGTCTGTGCACATCCAAGGAATGCAGACTCCGTTCCCCTTTGTTCTGTGGATTGGGAAAGAAGGTTGGCAAATGAATGGACTGATTAAGAGCCACACTGGATATCACCTTGGGCATGAAGGACTGACTGGTCCTGAGTGACACCCTGTCCGCATGGAAGATGATGAAAGGCTCCACTGCCATAACAGCCTGTAATTCAGATATTCTTCTATCTGAAGTGATTTCTAAAAGGAAAGCAGTTTTCCAAGAAAGAAATTTTAAGTCTACAGTAGCAGCTGGCTCGAAAGGAGGTAGAGTGAGTTTCCCCAATACAAAGTTAAGGTCCCAGGCAAGGGTTGGAGCTCTCCTGGGTGGTCTAAAGTTTTTGGCCCCTCTGAGGTACTGCTTGAGCAGAGGAGGAGAGAAGAGCGGAGGTTCTGTGTTATAATGAGCTGAAATGGCTGAGGCGTGGATTTTAATGGAAGAAAAGGACAAGCCCTTGTGAAGCATCTCAATTAAGTATTGCAAAATCTGAGGTAAATTGGGCGCTGCTGTGCTCATCCCTTGAGATTGGTTCCGGGCACAGAATCTTTTTCATTTTTCAGCATAAGATTTTCTTGTACTAGGTCTCCTTGCCTCTAAGATTACATCCAGCACAGGTTTGCTGAGGGATGATAAGGGTGAATTTAAGTGATTAGCCAGGCTGCAAGGTTCAATGTTGGAAGCTGAGGGTGCAGAATTTGGTTCTCCTGCTGAGACAGCAGGGAAGGGGGCTGAGGTAGATGCCATGGAGATAGCTGCGACACACTCCGCAGGAAGGGGTACCAGTGTTGGTGTGGCCAGTCTGGAGCAATCAAGATCATCCTTGGTTTGTCCTGTTTGACTTTTAATAGAACTTTGGAGAGCAGAAGCAGCGGGGGGAAGGCGTAGACTGATAGTGTTTTCCAGCTGAAGGACAGAGCATCCACTTTCCAGGCTTGTTTGTGGGGAGTCCTTGTGCAAAACTTGTCCAACTGTTAGTTCTGGGGGGAGGCAAATAGATCTATGTCTGGGCTTCCCCATTCACTTGTCAACATGTTGAAAATCCTTGGTTCCAGTTTCCACTTGTGTGGGTCCATGAGGTTTCTGCTTAGTCCGTCTGCCAGTGTATTCAATTTTTCTGGCAGTAATTGAGCTTGTAGGTGCACTTGGCAGCTCAAGGCTGTGTTCCACAATGCCATGGCTAGTCTGCAGAGGGGTAAGGAATGTGTAACCCCCTGCTTGTTTATATACCACATAACTGTGGTGTTGTCCGTCTTTACCATTAGTTGTCCTGGAAGAATGCAGTCCTTGAAGGCTGTCAGAGCATTTTGTACAGCTAACATTTCTTTTTGATTGATATGTAGATGCATTTGACTTGGGTTCCATTTGCCCTGAATGCACTTCCCTGCCAGGTGAGCCCCCCATGCATAATCTGATGCATCTGTAGTTAGGGTTTGGGCGGCAGGGGGTAGTGTAAATGGTAGTCCCTTGTTTTGGTGGCAGGCCTCTGCCCACCAGAGGAACTCCAGGTGTAGGCAAGGTATGATAGGAATCAATGTTTCCAGGCTGTGAGAATGCTGACTCCATAGACTTTTTAGATACCACTATAGTTTCCTCATATGCAGTCTTGCACAGGGACGTCGGGAAGCGTACTGACTGTACGCACTTCAGTACAGTTTTTCTAATGGAGGGGTAGCAAACAGGCACTAGGACCCAGGGCATATCTCTCAACCATACTTGTTTTTTTTTGCACTTCCACCCCCCTGTAATCGGCTGACATTAATTTTCTTGTAATTAAAAAAAAAAAAAAAAAATGCTTTTTTTTTTTTTTTTTTTAAGGGTGTTCCCCTTTAAGAATGCCCTTTGAGCAACAGTTGAAAAAAAAAAAAAAACTCCGATGTCTTTAAGGAGGACCAATCTTTGCTTATGTCGCACTAAAACTGAAAGCGCAAAATTTTAAAACTTCTGTTGCCTGACCCATGCAAACAGAAAGTACGAAATGCCTCCTGGTCTTAATCTTTTTCCGTGACTTTCTTGCAGGTAAGGAGATGCTGATCTATGTTGCTGGGGGATTTTGTTTCCGCTCTGCTTATGCTGGGAATCGGGATTGTGTTTCTCTGGATATATGCTGCTGAAAGATTTTGTTTTATTTCCGCTCTGCGTATGTTGGGATCGTGTTTCTCTGAATACATGCTGCTGAGGGAATTTTGTGGGAAAGTCACACAAGCATTCATCTCATGAATTAGGGAAACGGCAAGTAAAAAATCAGCTAAAGCAACGTAACACACTTTAGACTACAAATAAGGAAGGTCAGTGTAGATGAACCCATGTGTCGCAGGTAGGACAACACAATTCTGAGTACAGATACGAGACAGCACTGAATCATCTTCTGTTTCTGATTATCAGGAGGAAATGGCTTAGTTTTTAACTTAAATTAAAATAGATAATATTGCACTGCTTTCACATTCTGAAATTAAGCATCTAGGCAGTTCAGTGGCTTAGAAATTTGTAAACTGTAAAACAATAATAATTTTGATAATGCAGTTAATTAAGAAAAAGTTTTTTTGTTTGTTTATATGTTTTTCTATATGGTTGCTTTTCAGAAAAAAAGCCTAGATCTGTGTTGTCTTTGGATAAAAAAATTGAAAATTGAGGTCAGTGAAAGAAGTGTGTGTTTAAAACTCATTTACAAGACTGGGAGACATGACTCTGTCTTTTAAGAAGTTGTTCATTTATTTATAGAAAATAATTCTAGAAAAGTTAAAAATTGTGTTTTAAGAAAATATTCTAAACAGGCTTGCACACTACTTAGGATTAAAGCTGTAAAGCATAGAAAATCATATGCTGAAACAGTTTCCAGTAATTGATTTGTGTCTATATGACTGGGTCCATTTTAAATTAAGCAACAATTTCGAAATGCATAATGTGTTCTAAAGGCTTTTTGCTATGCAGTAAAAACATTAAAACATTGTCTGTTTACGCTGGATCAGAATCCGGACACAAAAATATCAAAAGAGGTAACGTAATTAGCAGTCTGGGCATTGAGCCGAGTGGACAGACAGATTTAGTCACAGCAGGTCAACTGGCATACATACAGTTCTCTATAGCATGTTTGCAACTTACTGAGTTGATGCTTGTTATGTCACTGTTGAAGACATCAGGAATGAGTATTATTGTTTGAGCCAGCTAGTTGTATGTAAAAATGTCCAGAAAACTGCTAACAAGTGAATTTACATAGTTTTATTCAGTATTTGTTGCTCCATTAAGGACTATGCAGTTATCTGTTTAGCTTTAACTGAGACAGGAAGGAGAAAGGGTAATGCTGACCACCAGCAATTTTAATAATACATCAAGTGAAGAGGCAGAATCAAGGGTGCCCTGCAGGCAGGGGCAATTATCCTGATTTTTGCCTCAGATTTTCAGTTTGTTTCTCATAAAATTGTTTGTTTCTGGCAAATCATTGAGGACAGAAGTCAGAATATAATGGCAGACATTTCAGCTTTAGACTTCATATCTTTCAGAAAATGCATACTAATGCAAAACATGTTGTTCTATCCATTTTCTAAGGAGGACTAGCAGGTTGCTACGTACGGATTCAGAGTATGTCAGCACTTGACTGTTTTTATGTAAGGCGATTAGGTGCATATTTCACATGGTCTCCATTCTTTGATGGATTTATATGTTCAAAACACAAAATGAGGCTGTTACTTGAACCCTGACCTGGCACAACACAAGGGGCTTATGTTTTTTTGTGAATGATTTTTATCAGCTGCATTGGATGGAACATTTGGTTGAGATTTTAAATATGCTAAATGTAAGTAATGTGATGGGCATCTTAAGTTAACTTTTACAATGATAAGTTATCATCATGCTTTCAAAATTGGTCTTTTTATAAACAAGGTGGTCTGGGAATTATGGTTAATAGTGGAATCCTGTTGAGAAATGCACCATCTTCCAAAGTGAGACAAGTGTGTGAATTTCATTGATGTAGCATACACTTTGATGTTTTTGACTTGCAAACATGTGAGATGAAATTCAGATGTTTTTGGTGAATGGTGCTTGTTTTGAGGACGATTAAAGAAAACATCAGAATCTAGGTGAAAACTAAATACAACTTCAGTTCTTTTCAGGAGCTCTGAGTGCAACTTTGTAGCATGCTCACTTTTGTTAAGTGTAAGAAAGTGAAGTACTCGAGATGTGTGCGATATTTTAACTATACCACTGGATTATTTTAGGTTACTCTGCAGAACCACTGACTCTATTAAAGTGGCAAGTCCCAAATGGGAAAAATGCTTAGTTAATAAGCAATTGTTGTTTAATAAGTAATCATCATAATTAATAATTGTATTTTAGTTTTTTGCACAATTTCAAAGTTTGATGCAGTTTCATATGCTAATATAAATAAAACACTATTGTTCTGGTTATTTTTCGGGTTTAATATTTTGTCTGTTCTTCAATTTGCTTTTGAATGTTGGCATCCCACATTACCATCAGATTGGGTGGGGTTGCATAATTATGTATGCAAATTTTGTTAAGCAGCATGCAGATTTGTGCCTATTTTTCATAGGCCTTTATCCAGATTTTTAAGGTTTCCAGGTTGAGAGGTATGCTGTTGAGTCATTTGCAGATCGTAGTAGTTTTGCTGGGTGAGAGGCTGTATGCATTTTAGTTATAAATATACTAAAGGGTAAAGGTTCTAATGTTATTTATTATGATGTTGACAGCTCCTCGGCTCAACATACACACTGACGTAACTTGTAAATCAATTGATTGTATTGTTGGGCATAGTTCCATAAGTCTAAGAAAGAGCAGGGGGTATAAAACTCTCTCATATGCTTTGGATAAGTCTAAAAATATGAATGCTACCATTTTACCTTGATTTTTTTTCTGTAACAAACATACTTTATGAAAGTAAGTAATGCTGTTCCTGTGTTATGGCCTGACCTAAAATTATGACGTGTTGTGGAAAGTAACTTGTTCTTTGCAAGGTGGTTGATCAGATGTATGTGATCATATTTTTAAGTATTTTAGATAGATAGGACAAGATGGCTATAGGTTTGTAGTTTGCCAATTGATGTGATTTACCACGTTTATGTAAGGGGAAATCATAGGATTGTTTTTAGACTACAGGGATAACCTCTACTGGAGAAGCACTACATTTTTTTTTTAATTTTCTGAGTTTTCTTTCTCTCTGTAAACTGACATGCTGATAGATAATGCAGGATTCTAACTGCACTTGTAATATCTGTTATATAACAGTCTCTCTGTCAGCAAACTTACAAATATTTAAGTACTGGAGTATTATGTGTGAGTTCATTTGTGTATGTGTGTGCTTCTTGCAAGAAAAAAAGATCTGCTAAATGAATATTAGTTAACTTTAATTTCAAGGCATTGTAAGTTTGTCTTCCCTTTTCATATTCCATCTCTGACTTAGCACTTTCAGATCAGATGTAGTCTCATCTCCTGCTCATACCATTATGCCCTAAACTTCTATGAGATATCAGCCATTTATAATATTATACAATCACAACTATACCTGCAACACAATCATTAACATTATCATTGTTTGTAAGTGTAACACTGATTGCATAATGTTTATTTAGATTTGGCTTCCCTATACATGGTCAGAGTGAAATGGCTGGAGCATTCAAAAAAAAAAAAAAAAAAAAAAAAAAAGATGCCACTTTTCCTATAGGAAATCACTCCCAGTGCAATTTCTAATTGTGGTCCAGCAAAGATTCACTTCTTTAGGGAGATTTCTCCTTTCTTCACATTGGTGCACACATAGAGTTGGTACATATAAGGGTGTAAAGGGGTGCTTACTCCTCTCCAAAATCAAGAAAAAGTACAGTTTTGTACCTACCATAAATGTAGATGTTCGAGGATCCACATTGCTGCAGTCCTAACTATTGGGTAGTCCGCTGTCCAGTCGGCCCGAATACCAAAGTATATGGCTGACGTCGGTCACGGCGCATTAGACTGACGTCAGTACGTCAGGGTACTAATGCGCATGACCGACGCCATATCCTCAGTCTTTTCTTGCCCCAGATGTCAGAAGACCCTAAAAAGACAAGGCCAAAACCAAAACACACCAAACATACCTGCACCAAAAACATATACAATATATACAAAGGTACCAGAATATAATCTCACCTACACAACCACCCCTAAACACAGAGGGGAAGGAGGGAGGGTAAATTGGACTGCAGCAATGTGGATCCTCGAACATCTACATTTATGGTAGGTACAAAACTGTACTATGTTCTTCATTCCACATTGCTGCAGTCCTAACTATTGGGTAGAATCCCAAAGCAGAGGTAAGGGAGGCTGGCAAATCATAAGGAAGCAGGAGCTGATAACAGGCCTTGCAAAATAGCTGTGGCAAAACCAGCCCTAGACTTGGAGTAGAGAGGAAGGTGGTAATGCTTAGAGAAAGTATGCACTGAACTCCAAGTAGCTGCCTCCAAAATATCCTTAGTTGCCACCCCCCTTAAAAAAGCTGTTGAAGTGGCAGTAGCCCTAGTGGAATGAGGCCTAATCCCAGCTGGAATCTCCTTGCCATGATGTGAATAACAAAATGCAATGCAAAACCCAATCCACCTAGAAATAGTTTGTTTTGACACAGGCTTGCCCTGAGAACTCAAAGCAAAAGAAACAAACAACTGCTGAGACTGCCTAAAATCCTTAGTCCTGCTCAAATAATAACGCAATTGCCTGTGTACATCTAAAGTGTGCAAAATCTTTTCCCCTTTATTTTGGGGATCTGCATAAAACGTAGGCAAATGAATAGTTTGGTTTAAAGCCACACTAGAAACCACTTTAGGCATAAAGGAAGGATTAGTACGTAATGATACCCTATCCTTATGAAAAATCAAAAAGGCTCAACCGCCATAAGGGCCTGTAACTCAGAAACCCTTCTTGCAGAAGTAATGGCCAACAAAAAGCAGTCTTCCATGACAAGTATTTCAGTTCAGCAGTAGCTGCAGGCTCAAAAGGTTGTAGAGTAAGTTTCTCCAACACAAAATTGAGATCCCAAGCAGGAGTAGGAGCTCTACGTGGGGTCTTATATTCTTTGCCCTCTAAGAAATTGCTTGAACAAAGGATGTGAAAACAATGGTGGGTCACAATCATAGTGAGCTGAAATTGCTGCAGCATGAATCTTAATGGAAGAGAAAGACAAACCTTTGTCCAATAACTCAGTAAGATATTGAAGAGCCACACTCAAATTAGGCTCTGAAATCTCCAAATTCTTTGCTGCAGTCCAAAATAAAAATCTCTTCCATTTTCTGCGTACACTTTCCTTGTACTAGGTCTTCTGGCTTCCATAATCACATTTAAAACTTGTTGAGGAAGTTGAGACCTGCTGTCTTTCAAAACAGAATATGCCAGGCTGTTAGATGAAGAGAGTGAAGCTTGACATTGAGCAGACGACCGTCCTTCTGAGACAACAGATGTGGAATCAAGGGTAAAGGCCATGGAGGCTTCTTTACCAGACTCCTCAGTAATGGGTACCAGTGCTGCCGAGGCCAATCTGGAGCTATTAAAATCATCCTTGGCTTGTCTTGTCTGACCTTTAGAAGCACCTTTGGAAGAAGAGGCAGAGGTGGAAACGCATACACATGAAGATTTTTCCAACTGAAAGAAAGAGCATCCACTTTCCAAGCTGTGTGATGAAACCTCTTTGTGCAAAACTTTGGCAGCTGGTGGTTTAGTGGAGAAGCGAACAGATCTATGTCTGGAGTTCCCCAGGACACTGTCAACTTTTGAAATACATGAAGATCCAGTTTCCACTCGTGGGGATCCATGATTTGTCTGCTTAACACATCTGCTAAGGAGTTCTGTGCTCCCGGCAGAAACCTTGCCTGAAGAGTTAGTTGCAAGCTTAGCGCAGTCTCCCATGAAATCATTGCTTGCCTGCACAATGGGTAAGAATGTGTTCCCCCTTGTTTGTTGATGTACCACATGACAGTTGTGTTGTCTGTTAGAATCAACACCTGCCCTGGAAGAAGTAACTCCTTGAAAGTCATTAATGCAAACTGGACTGCTAACATCTCCTTCATGTTGATATGTAGATGCTGTAGTCTGGCAGGCCACTTGTCTTGTATCCACTTTCCATTTAGATGAGCTCCCCAAGCAATGTCTGAGGCATCTGTCGTTAGAATTTGACTCGCCTCTGGCCGGGTCACAGAGAGTCCCTTGTTTAGGTGACATTCCTGAGCCCACCACAAAAATTCCTTTTGAATGCAAGGTATTATTTGAATGACAGTGTCCAAATCCTGGCAGTGCTGTGTCCATACATTTTTGAGATACCATTGTAGCTTCCTCATATGCAGTTTGGCATTGGGAAGCACCAGAATACAAGATGCCATGAACCCTAAGGCTTGAAGGACTGTCCTTGCAGTCAGCCCGGACTGAAGAGATAGTTGATGGAAGTAACTGGAAAGATTCTTTTGTTTGTCCGGGGTTAAAAGGCCATCTGGGCTGCTGTATTCAGTCTCACACCCAGAAAGCACATGTCTTGAGAGGGTACTAGACTGGACTTTATTTCGTTCACAGAATACCCTAGGCATCTTAGCACTGCTATGACATATTCCAAATGCTGTAGAAGGTCTTCCTTTTCTTGAGCCAGAATCAGGCAATCGTCCAAGTAAGGATAGATTTGAATTCCTTTTAGCCTGAAGTAAGCTATCACTGGAGCCAGAACCTTTGTGAATACTCTGGGCGCAGTAGATAAGCCAAAGGGCAATGCAGAGAACTGATAATGAGAATTTCCAGCTCGAAAACGCAGATACTTTCTGCAACTTAGTCTTATAGGCACATGAAGGTAAGCTTCCTTGAGATCTAAAGTTACCATCCAGTGATCCTTGCCCAGCAGAGGTAAAAGCTGTTGTAACGTCAACATTTTGAACTTGGGAATGTCCAGATAAGTGTTGAGAATAGATAAATGCAAAATTGGTCTCCACGTGTTCCCCTTCTTCGGTACTAGGAACAGGCGAGAATAAAATCCTAGGCCCCTTTCTGGCACAGGAACCGGCTGAATGGCCCCTATTTGGAGTAACTGAGAAATTTGCTTGTGAGCCTCTTGTCTTTGTAGAGGAGGAATGTCTGGCATGCCTTTGAAAGGAGGCAAGGTATGGAAATAAAACCTGTAACCGTGGTGAATGATATCCAGAACCCATTTGTCTTGGGTAATTAAATCCCAATTTTCTTTGAAAAGAGACAGTCTTCCTCCTAGAGGTGCCGCCAGGCGAGAAGGTACTGGCAGCTGAAAAGGCAGGTCATTGGGTCTGCTTACAAAGGAGTGACCCCGGGCCGCACGAGAAGTCTGAGCAGGTGAACTCCTGCCCTAGGCCTAAAAGCACCTTGAGCTCTGCCCCTACCACGTCTAGACCTACCCCTAGACTGGGAATCATAAGCAGGATAAGTCCATCCCTTAGCAGGCCAATTTCTACTAAACTTGGAGGCTGCACCTGCAAAAATCCTTAACAGTTTGCATAGACTTAGCCTTGTCCTCCATCTTCTTTAAAACTGCTTCCACAGGCGAACCAAACAACACATCAGACTGTAAAGGAGCATCCAAAATCCTTGTCTTAACATGCTCAGCTAAGTTCTGATCTCTCAACCAGGCGTGCCTACGAAGAACAGAACCAGTGGCAGCCACCCTGGAGGAGGCCTGCACAGCATCAAAACCACATTGCAAGGAATGTTTACCCACTTGTTCAGACACATGAACTAAATCCTGCAACTCTTTACACTCAATACCTTCCGCCAGAGCATCCACCTTAGATTTCAACTGTGAAAGAAGATAATTCTGATATTTTAACATGTGAAACTGACAATTCAACGCCCTCATGGCTAAAGTGGAAGAAGTATACACTTTCTTTCCCCATCTATCCAAAGCCCTTGCCTCTTTATCAGGAGGGACAGGATTTTTAACAACTGAGGCCTTCACACCTTTAGGCCCCTGAGAGACAGTTTCCGGGTCTGCCCTAGGACTCTTAAAGAGATACTTATGAGCTTCAGGCACCCTATAATACCTATCCGGTTTAACTGGGGCAGGAGGCAAAGAATCCGGATTCAGGGAAGCCTCTGCAAAAACATCTTCCACCACATTCAAAACAGGAGGTATAGCTAAAGGCCTGTGCTGGGGTAAAAACAAGAATTCCCTAAGCCTTTTCCTGGAATCAGAGAAATCTTGACCTTCCCATTTAAAATGCTCCCTCATGGAATGCAGAGTCTCTGAAAATGAAAAATCCTCAGGAGGAAGCTGAAGGAGTAGAATCATCCACATCAGAATCAGAATAAGGAGGGAACTCCTGCAAGTCTTCAGCCGAAGACTCAGAAGCCTCCGAGCATTGCTCAAAACTCTCAAACTCAGATTCCACCCTAGGCCTCTTATCAGGAGGGGGCATAGAACCCCTTATCATAGTAATCAAATCCTCTGCCATTTTAAGCATATGTTTCTTAGGCAAAGACCCTGAAGTACTAGGAGAAACCCCCACTGAAGCAAAACTCGGCCTGCCCCTCACAGAAGCCTTGGAAACAGAAGGGGAGGCTCTGACCACCTTAGGAAGAGAGGGAAGAACAGCCACCTGAGAAGCCCCCTCAGCCTGGCCTACTTCCTGAGAGGATACATCCTGTAACAGTAAAGTCTCTCCCTGAGACTCCAAAGAAACACCTGGCAAAACCTCCGGCTCCACTGAGCCCTCTAAAGAACCGACGTCTGGGCCTGTCGGTTCCTCCACTCTAGGCTTTGCTGTTTTGTCCTTGCGTTTTTTAGCCGAAGCCGGCGTCGGAGCATCCGACGGCATTTTATAATTACAACGCTTCCCAAACACTAACCTGGCACAGTCTAACCTTCTCTTAATAGTGCGTTTGTTAAATCTAGCACAAGAGCGGCATCCAACAACGTCGTGCTCAGGCCCTAAACAAGGTATACACAAAGTATGGTAATCCCTATGAGGTATCTGTTTCCCACAAGAAATACAGTTATTCACTTTTTCTGACATCCGGTTAAATACTGAGGCAAGAAAAAACCAAAATATTCCCAACGGGTACTTAGCCAACTTTGATTCGGTCTGAAACTCTGGCTTCAGAAACTTTCAGAACGCCAACCTGCACTCGCAAAATTGCTTCTGCATCGGACCATGCGGCAAAAAAGACTGAGGATATGACGTCGGTCATGCGCATTAGTACCCTGACGTACTGACGTCAGTCTAATGCGCCGTGACCGACGTCAGCCATATACTTTGGTATTCGGGCCGACTGGACAGCGGACTACCCAATAGTTAGGACTGCAGCAATGTGGAATGAAGAACATCAATTGAGTCTCTTTCCCATTAGCTTTTTTGTGATTTTATTTATTTATTTATTTTTATTCTTTTGGAGCTTTGAAGATTTCTGAAGTTTTACTACACCTAGACCCTTTAATCTAGTTGGGACAATCAGGAAAGAAAAGAGCAATTCGCTTGACAGATTCCTATGCAAATGCAAGCCAGCTGGCAATGACTGACCCAGGAAGGAGCAAGAAGCAGTTTCTTGGGGTCAAGGGTTTGCTTCTCTCAGTATCCACTAAAATGGATTGTGCACTCATGAGGGGTCATCTGGATTCAGTTGCACTGTGGTAAAGTTAGCCATAATTTAAATGTGGTAAGCTACTTTATGTGCTTTTCCACACTTGAACTGAAATATCCATTTTAGTTTTATTGTTTCATCATATAAATGATTAGCATCCTAGCATGTATTTTTCAGGGATGGGAGAGAGAGCAGCACTGTGAAGGGGACGTGGCTTAAAGAGCGATTTGTAAGAGGGTGTGGGCGGAAATCAATGTGCTGATGTGGGTGTGGTTTGGTGGGGGGTGGGTGGGGGGGGGGGCAGACTGCGAGCTGCGAGTACAAATGTTAAAATCCTGGCTACACCCCTGGTCTTGCATATGGAATTAGAAGAATGCAGGAGGCCATGAAGCCCAAGGCTTGCAGTATTTGTCTTGTAGTTAGCAGGGTTTTTGTGGCCAGTTGTTTGAAATAGGTTACCAAACAAATTTGCTTTTCTGGTGTGAGGAAAGCCATCTGGGCAGTTGTACTCAAGCTTGCTTCCAGGAATGTAATTTGTTGACAGGGTACCAGTTGTGATTTCTTTTCATTTATGGTGTACCCCAGACAAGTTAGAAGGTACAGTTTTGTACCTACCATAAATGTAGATGTCCGAACAGGATAGCATCTGCAGTCCTAACAAATGGGTTGTCCTGTCGTCAGGCAGCCCTTCGGTCGGCCGGATTCCAAAGTCTGGGTCTGGCCTCGGCTGGTGTCGCACTTCACCCGATGTCATCTCTGCTGGTCTTCGGGTATAAAGGCATCAGCCGACGCCATTTTCCTCAGTGTTTCTTGCCCCAGATGCCAGTTGCCCTCTTGGAAAACTAAATTTTGGGTAAATGCCAATGTTTCCAAAAAAAAGGTAGGCAAACACAAAAATAAGCATGTATGTACATATATACAAACAAATACACCATAAGAGATCCCCCCCAGCTAGCTATTAGGAGGGTAAATACCCTAGGAATACCACAGAGGGGAAGGAGGGTGGGTAATCCTGACTGCAGATGCTATCCTGTTCGGACATCTACATTTATGGTAGGTACAAAACTGTACTATGTCCTTCAAGGATGCATCTGCAGTCCTAACAAATGGGTAGAATACCATAGCCAAACTAGGGGAGGAGGAAGAAGAATTATGGTGTAGTTAGGATCCCTTGCAATACAGCAGTGGCAAACCCTGCTCAGGATCTAGAGTATAGAGGTAAGTTATAATGCTTGGCAAATGTATGCACGGAGGTCCAAGTAGCCACTCCTCGTAAGAAAGCTGTGGTAGTGGCTGTAGCCCTTGTAGAGTGAGGTCTTATGTTCTGTGGAATTGGCTTTCCATGGTAGGAGTAACAGAATCTTATGCAATTTCCTATCCACTTGGAGATTGTCTGTTTGGAAATTGCTTTTCCTTCCCTTCCTGTTGCATAGGCTACTAGAAGCTGGTCAGTTTTTCTATTGTCCTTGGTTCAGTCCAGGTAGTAGCGCAACTGTCTGTGTACATCCAAGGTATGCAGCAGTCTTTCCCCCCTGTTCTGTGGATTGGGAAAGAAGGTAGGTAGTTGGATTGCCTGGTTTAGAGACACTCTGGATACCACCTTAGGCATAAATGTAGGATTAGTTCTCATGGATACTCTATCTTGATGGAAGATTAGGAAGGGTTGTACAGCCATTAAGGCCTGTAGTTCCGAAACCCTTCTTGCTGAAGTAATTGCCAGTAGGAAAGCAGTTTTCCAGGATAGGTGTTGAAGATCTGCTGTTGCTGCTGGTTCGAATGGAGGGAGTGTCAATTTTTCTAGCACAAAGTTCAAGTCCCATTCTGGTAATGGTGGTTTCCTAGGAGGTTTTACATTCTTGATTCCTCTGAGGAACTGCCTGAGTAGAGGATGTGAGAAGACAGGGGGATCGAAGCTGTATTCTGCAGAAATAGCTGATGCATGTATCTTGAAGGAGGAATAGGACAGGCCTGTATGGAGAAGCTCTGCCAAATACTCCAGGATGTTGGCAATATCTATCTTTGACACATCTTTTCCTCTTTCAGTGCTCCAAATGACAAACCTTTTCCATTTCCCTGCATAGTTCCTTCTTGTAGAAGGTCTGCGGGCCTCCAGGATAATGTTTTTAACCCTTTGGGATAAATCTGGGTTAGTTGCTGTTATGTAATGTTCCAGGCAGTTAGTTGCAGAGTTTTTAGATTTGGATGCATGATGTTGTAGTCGTTCTGAGTTAACATCAAAGGCATCAGGGGTAGCGTCCACGTTCTCCCCCGAGACATGCTCCTCAGCAATGGATACCAGTGTTGTCTTGGCCAATTTGGAGCTATCAGAATTATCCTTGGACGCTCCTCGTTGATTTTCAGTAGTACCTTGTGCATCAAAGGAAGAGGTGGAAATGCATATGCTGTCAGGCCTTTCCAACTGAAGGATAGAGAGTCCACCTTCCATGCAAGTGGGTGGAATGTCCTTGTGCAGAATTTCTTGAGCTGGTGATTGAGTGGGGATGCGAATAGGTCTATTTGTGGCATTCCCCATTTCTGTGTGATGGTCTTGAAGATGTCCGGGTGTAGCATCCATTCGTGAGCATCCGAGGTAGTTCTGCTTAACATGTCTGCTAGGATGTTTTCTTTTCCGGTACAAATATTGCCTGTAACTGAATGTTGTAGCTCAGAGCCATATTCCATAGGTCCAGAGTCATTCGGCATAGGGAGTATGAATGAGTGCCTCCCTGTTTGTTGATGTACCACATGACTGTGGTGTTGTCTGTCCTTATCATCAAATGGCCTTCTTTGAGGAATGGTCTGAAATTCTGGATTGCTAGTTTTACTGCCAGCATTTCTTTTTGATTTATGTGCAGGTGCAGTTGATCTGGGGTCCACAATCCTTGTATGCATTTGTCTAGCATGTGGGCCCCCCATCTAGGTCTGAGGCGTCCGTTGTGATGGTTTGGCTTGCTTGTAAGTTGTGGAAGGGCAAGCCTGGGTTTGACTGGCATGCTTGAGCCCACCATAGGAACTCTTGTTTCAGGCATGGGATTAGTGGTATTTCGGTTTCTAAGCTGTGCCTGTGTTGAGACCATAAATTTTTTAGGTACCACTGTAGTTTTCTCATATGCAGTCTGGCATTGGGGACCATGATTATGCATGATGCCATGAAGCCCAAGGCCTGCAGTACTTTCCTTGCTGTTAGTTTGTTCTGCTTTGTTAATGCCAAGAAGTAAAGAGGGAGTTGTTCTTGTTTTTCTGCAGTTAGGAATGCCATCTGTTTTACTGTGTCCAATTCTGCACCCAAGAATGTTCTTGTTTGGGATGGTATTAGTCTTGACTTTTTTAAATTGACTGTGTATCCCAGGGCTTGTAGTAAGCAAATGACTCTTTGTAAGTCTTTTGTCAGCTTGCTTTTGTTGTCCGCTTGTATCAGGCAGTCGTCCAGGTATGGATAAATTTGGATTCCCTGTAGCCTGCAATGAGCGATTACTGATGCCAGGCATTTTGTGAATACTCTGGGCAGTAGATAAGCCAAAGGGCAATGCTGAGAATTGATAATGCTCTGATCCTGCAAGAAATCTGAGGTATCTTCTGCAATTTGGTCGTATGGGGATGTGCAGGTATGCCTCCTTGAGATCTAGAGTTACCAGCCAACACTCCTTGCCCAGCATGGGAAGAAGTTGCTGTAGGGTCAGCATTTTGAATTTTGGAACAATGATGAATGTGTTTAAGGCGGACAGGTCGAGAATAGGTCTCCAACTTTTCTCTTTTCTTGGTACTAGGAAGAGTCTGGAGTAGAATCCTTTGCCCTGTTCTGTTGGTGGTACTCTTTCCACAGCTCTCATCTTTGTTAATTGAGCTATCTGTTTTAGAGCTTCTGTTTTCTGATTTGGAGGTAGGTTTGGCATTCCTCTTTTTACTGGTAAGGTGTGGAAATGAAACCTGTAGCCTTGGTCTATAGTCTGCAAAATCCACTTGTCTTTTGTGATATAGTGCCAATATTTTGAAAATAAGGCTAACTTTCCGCCTAAGGGTGCTGCTATTTGTTCCCTGGTAGGCGGTTGTCAGAGCCAAGTCACTGTGATTGTCCTGTTGCAGTGGCAGTGGTTGTGTCTGTCCCTCGCTGGTTATTGCCTTGCCACTGGCGTCCTCTGTAGGCACCTCCTCTGGATTGATTTCTGCCTCTGGAACGTCTATTCCTGCCTCTCTGAGATTTAGAGGAGTCTGGAAAGGACCAATTTTTGGAAGGCCAGTTCCTGCTAAACCTTGGGGGCTGAACCTGTAAGAAATCTTTAACTGTTTGTACAGATTTTGCCTTCTCTTCCATTTTCTTCATTACTTGCTGGGCAGGAGAACCAAATAGACTGGCCTTATCCATAGGAGCATCTAACAGCTTTGCTTTAACATGATCCGCAAGACCTGTTCTTTCAACCATGCATGCCTTCTTATAACTGTGCCAGTCATGGCTGATCTAAATGAAGCCTCCAGTGCATCATAGCCACATTTTAAAGAATGGTTACTAACCTGCTGAATGTTATTCACCATTTCTAAAACATATTTCTTATCTAAGGATCATCAGAGGACAGTTTCTTAGTTAACTGATCAAGCATAAACTCTTGGTATTGGATCATATGAAACTGACAGTTCAAAGCTCTAGCTGAGAGAGTAGCAGAGGTGTAAACTTTTTACCCCATCTCTAAGGACCTGGATTCCCTTTCAGAAGGGAGAGGGTTTTTTGCTGAGGTCGAAGCTACTGCCTTAGGCCCCTGGGAGATAGTTTCAGGATCTGCAAGTGGGGCCTTGTATAGGTGGTGATGAGTGTCCGGTACCCGGTAAAACCTATCGGGTTTGGCAGGGGCTGGAGGTAAGGTATCAGGAGCAGTGCAAACATCATTAAATGCATCATCCACAACAGGTAGTACTGGAGGTATAGCTAAGGGCCTATGTTGCGGTAAGTGTAGAAAGGTCCTAAGCCTTTTTCTTGAATCTGAGAAATCTTGTCCCTGCCATTGGAATTGCTCTCTCATGGCATGTAAGGTTTCCCCAAAGGAAAACTCCTCTGGTGGAGAGGCAGATGGAATAGATTCTTCAGCATCGGAATCTTCATAAGTAGAAAAAGGAGCCTCTGGATGGTCTGTAATGTCTGAATCATCAGAAGAATCATCTGAGGACACTGGCTCTGGGGGCTCTGCTCTAGGTCTCTTTTCTGGAGGCTGAGAGGCCCTGTCTGGGTGAGATTGGGATCCCCTTATTAAAGAGATGAGATCCTCTGCCAGAGTAAGCATTTGAGAACTGGAACTGGGCCTGTGTGAGGGGGGCTTAACAGGCACTGACTTAGCAGTTTTGGCTGCTTTAGCCCTGGCAAAGGCCTTAATAGACATGGCTGCAGGAGGCCTAGCAGCACCACGTGCTGGGGTAGAGACATCCAAAGGGATGGTGTCCGATAATTCTAGAGGGACCACATTAGTAGGCAAAACTTCAGAGGCCGATTCAACTATGGTAGCAGGAGTCTCGGTAGTAGTCATGGATTCGGCTGAAGATTGACCCGTTAGCTCGGTTTCGGCCGAAACCGAGACACTCGCAGTTTGCTTAACCGTGGTTTCGGCCGAAACCGCGGACCGCGAGTGTCGGTCTTTTTCTTTGCATTTTTTAACAATTTGAGAAGTCGGAGGATCCGATGGCATAATGTACACAAAATCTGAGCCGAAAAACTGTTCAGCAAACTCCGACCGACGCCTAAGCGTTCGTCGGTTGAAGGAAGCACAGGCTAAACAGGCTGCTACGTTGTGGTCTGGGCCTAAACAAGGTAAGCAGTAAGAGTGGAAATCTTTATGAGATATTTGTTTCCCACAAGTTAAACAGTTATTTACTTTTTCTGACATCGGCTGAGGCAAGAAAGAGTCCCCAACGGGGTACTTAGCTTTTTAGAAGTCTTCGAAGTAGTATTCGGTAGTAGTAATCTCTGGATCTGACCGACCGGCACTTGCGAACAACTTCTGCTTCGGGCGCCACGCGGCAAGAAAGACTGAGGAAAATGGCGTCGGCTGATGCCTTTATACCCGAAGACCAGCAGAGATGACGTCGGGTGAAGTGCGACACCAGCCAAGGCCAGACCCAGACTTTGGAATCCGGCCGACCGAAGGGCTGCCTGACGACAGGACAACCCATTTGTTAGGACTGCAGATGCATCCTTGAAGGACATCCCTTTTAACAAACGCCAGATGATTGAAAAGTATGCCCTGGCTTTCTGCCTGAATCGTCCAGGTATGGGTATATTTCAATACTTCTTTGCCTGCAAAATGCAATAACTGGAGCCAGGCACTTTGTGAATACCCTGGGCGCAGTAGACAAGCCAAAGGGCAGTGCAGAGAACTGATAATGCGTTTGAAGTGTAGGTATCTTCTGCAAGATTCCCTGATTGGGATGTGCAGGTATGCTTCTTTTAAATCTAGTGTTGCCAACCAGGTATCTTTGCCTAGCATAGGAAGTAATTGGTGAAGAGTCAGCATCTTGAATTTTGGAATCTCCAGAAAGGTGTTTAGAGTAGACAGGTCCAGGATTGGATGCCATGATATGTCTTTTCTGGGTACCAGAAAACAGTCTGGAGTTGAAACCTTGTCCCTTTTCCTCTTCTGGTACCAGTTGAATAGCCCCCATGCTTAAGAGGGAAAGTACTCGCTTTTGAGCCTCTGCCCACTGATTTGGAGGCAGGCCTGGCCACTCATTTGGTGTTGGCAACGTGTGGAAATGAAATCTGTATCCCTGGGACACTATATTTAAAACCCATTTGTCCTGGGTTATGAGTTCCCAGTTCTTTGCATGAAGAGCAATCTTTCCCCCCAAAGGGGTGGGCAAAAGATAAGTGCTTGGGAATTTTAAAAGGAAGTCATTGAGACTGTTTACCATGGGGGGGGGGGGTGCCTTGTTATTTCCAGATTTGGAAGTGGTGGCCCCCCCCACTGCTTAGTTCTGAGTATCCCCTGGGACTGAAACCTGGGTTTTTTGCTGCATCTGGGTTTGGCTTGAGGAGATCTGGAAGAGACTGGAAAAGACCAATTCTTAGTAGGCTAGGCCAGTGCCTACTAAAACTCGGACGTTGCACTTGTAAAAAATCTTTAACAGTTTGCATTGATTTAGCTTTATCTTCCATCTTTTAAGAACTTTTTCAGCCTTGTTGCCAAACAGGCAGTCCTGATTTAAAGGAGCATCTGACAGTTTAGCTTTAACATGATCAAGCAAAGATTGCTCCTTAAGCAAAGCATGCCTTCTAAGCACAGACCGAGTAACAGCAGCCCTGCAAGAGGCCTCTAAAGAATCAAAACTACATTGCAAAGTATGTTTTCCAACTTGTTCAGCAGAATGCATTAAGTCCTGTAAATCTTTATTTTCCACACAGCCGGGAATCAACATCATTTTCTGTTTAAGCAGTCCAAAAATATGTTGCTGATATTTTAACATATGAAATTGGTAGTTTGAAGCTCTGACTGCCACGGTTGCAGAAGTATAAACCTTTTTACCCCATCTATCCAGCACCCTGGAGTCTCTATCAGAAGCAGTACAATTTTTAGCAGTAGAAGCCGTAATGCCCTTGGGCCTCTGAGAAATAGTCTCTGGATCTGCAACAGGATTTTGAAAAGGAACTTGTGGGACTCAGGAACCCTGTAGTATCTGTCAGGTTTACTAGGAGCAGGAGGCAGGGAATCAGGGGCCAAACTGGATTCCGAGAACACATCATCAACAATGTCTAGTACAGGAGGTATAGCCAAAGGCCTATGCTGAGATATAAGGAAGTCCCTAAGCCTCTTTTTTGAATCAGAAATTTCCTGGCTTTTAAAGTATGTAAAGTTTCCCCAAAAAAAAAAAATCTTCAGAAGGGGAAGCAGAAGGAATGGAATCCTCTGCATCAGAATCCTCATAAGTAGGCCTGGACAAAACCAGGTCATCAGAAGAGTCAGAAGAAACAGAATCCTGATCAGAAGATTCATAATCAAGCTCAGCCCTAGGCCTCTTAGAGGGGGTGGTTGGCTACCCCTGATTAGAGTTATTAGATCATCAGCCATTTTTATCATTTATTTTTTAGGCAAAGGGGCCTGAGCATATGGCCTGGGCATCAGTTTTTAGACACGGATCGAGATTTAGACCTTAGTAATGAAGGAGGTGTCGATTTAATATGCAAGTCTGTAGGCCTGAATACACCCTCAGAAGCCGGTGCCTGCACAGCGGCTCTGGACCCATCCAAGGTAGAGACATCTGCGGGTTCCATAGTTGAAGTATCTCGTCGCATACCAGACTCTGAATGGGTCTCAGTAGAGCCCTGCGAATCAGAAGTGGCGAGTATCAGGGGCTGCGAAAGCACCTCACTGAGTACCGGTGAACTGGCGACTAGCTTAGAAGAAGCATCGTCTGATTATTTGGACCTCGGCAGCCTGTCTCTGTCTTTATCTTTGCGTTTTTTCGGAATCCTGGTAGTCGAATGGCTAACAGACGACATTTCTGGATAATTAAACCAAGAACCGAAATATTTAGAGGCAAAAATATACCGACGAGGGACAGTGCACTGATTAAATAAAGCACAAAACCGACAGCAAGGTACGCTGTGGTCAGGGCCTAGGCAAGGAATACAGTACGAATTAAAATGTTTATGAGGTATTTGCTTTCCTTTGCTGAAACTCGAAAACGAAAATTTCAGGAGTTGGCCGACCGGCACTTGTGAACTGCTTCTGCTTCGGGCACCGCACGGCAAGAAAGACTGATGTAATGACGTCGGCTGCATGTTTTATACCCCTGACGACCTGACGTTATGGAAGAAGGGACAGCAACTGACGCAGGACCCAAGACTTTGTTAAACAGGCCGACTGAGGGCAACCTGCAAGCAGATTACCCAAATGTAATGACTGCAACAGTGAAACACGAAGAACATCTCCACAACCTAACAAAATAAAAAAACGCATTAATAAGGATAAGAAAAAGTTCTATCAAAATACCCAATTCACCCATAACTCTAACCCTCAAGAATTCCGGCAATCCATTAAATTCCTACACCTAGGAAATCCTTCCATCCCCAGCCCAAACCCCCAAGAAAACTCCCCCACGAAACTGCCACTCTTCTTAACTCATACTTTATTGAATCTATCCGCAACCTAACCCAAAAGGGCCACAACCACAACCCCCTACCGACCACTCCCAAAAGATCCTTTAATACCCCTTTCTCTCTCTGCCCCGTCCCTACTTCTTACATAAAATCTCTCTTGCTTAAATTAATGCTTCCCCCTCTTCTGACAGCCTTCCTCCTTTCTTTCTTAAAATTGCAGCACACTATATAGCCTACCCAGTCTCCATTTTGGAAAACAGATCTATACAAGAATCCACAATCCCAGATGTCTGGAAATCCTTTTACACCATTCCATTACATAATGGAGGCAACTCCACTGAACCCTCAAACTACAGACCTACTGCCATACTCTCTCCACTATCTAAACTCCTGGAAAAATGTATACACAAAGCTCCTTAAATAGCTAATAGACGAAAACCTTCTAACCTCTACTCACCATGGTTTCAGACTGCATCATAGTACATCCACAGCCCTTCTGCCCTTTACTCACTGTCGCTGAACCCAGAGACAAAAACCTACTTGTTTCATGCCTTTTCCTACATCTCTTAAAAGCCTTCGATACAGTGTCTATTTCTAAACTTCCATCACTGCCTTGTATAACAACTTCACTGGTTAGACCTCACCCCAGCACCTACTTCTTTCCCAGTTGCAACTCACTCATAATTTACTTACCAAACCCTTAGCAGGTCCCTTTATCTCCTCCTTTATTATCCCTATATACCCCCTCTCGTACTCTTTGTAGCTCAGACCAGCACCTACTTCACTTCTACAAAGCCAATAAAAACATAAGTAAACTCTTTTACAAAAGCAGTGTCCCAAGCTTGGAACAAACTCCCCTCTAACATCTGTGGTACTAGAAGTACAAACCACTTTAAATCAGAACTCAAAACATTTCTCCTAGATACTAGCTCCTGTGATTGCCCTCATCCAATTTAACCCAACCTTCTCTTTCCATACTTTGTTTTCCTTTCCATTACCTTTAGAACTAGCTAATGCAGTCTCAGAACCTTCTCCACAACATGTAATTCTCTATTCTACTTCCTCCAATGACATTCTATGCTCTGCAGTTTGCTCAAATATAACGAGCAATTGCTGCTAAGTATCCAATTTCATCTTCTTTGCACAATGTTGATCTCAAAATAGTTCCTACGGGTAAGCACTCATGTCTTCATTGTCTACATCATGTAATTTTTGCTCTGTACCAACTAGGCTATATTTTTATAGCACACTATATATATTTTTTTCTCTCCCAGTGACCATTTCTGATGTATTATTTGAAACATTTATAATTTTCATTTTGTAATGTATTATTCGGTATTGTTATTCGGAGCTTTTCTCCTGGGGTCCCCACTGAAAAAGTACAGTTTTGTACCTACCATAAATGTAGATGTCCGATAGGTATGCATCTGCAGTCATTACATATGGGTTGTCCTGCCTCAGGCAGCCCTTCGGTCGGCCGGATTCCAAAGTCTGGGTCCGGCGCCGGCTGACGTCGCCCCTTCCCCGACGTCAGAGCGCCTGGGGTATAAAAGCGTCAGCCGACGCCATCTTCCTCAGTGTTTCTTGCCCCAGATGCCAGGTGCCCTCAAAGGAAGGCTAAATTTGGATAAATGCAATAAATTCCAAACATGCACATAAAGATATACATAAAGATATATATATATATATATATATATATATATATAAACAACAAATACATCATAATAGATAACCCCAGCTAGCTATGAGAGGGAAAAATACCCAATAAATACCAAAGAGGGGAAGGAGGGAGGGTAAACCTGACTGCAGATGCATACCTATCGGACATCTACATTTATGGTAGGTACAAAACTGTACTATGTCCTTCAAGGATGCATCTGCAGTCATTACATATGGGTAGAATACCATAGCCAATCTGGGGGTGGAGGATCTATGAAAAGGATGGTGTAGCTAAAATGCCCTGCAGGACTGCCGTAGCAAAGCCTGCTCTGGATCTGGAATATAAAGGTAAATTGTAATGCTTGGAAAATGTATGCACGGAGCTCCATGTAGCAGCTTCTAAAATGTCCTTGGTAGCCACCCCTCTTAAGAAGGCTGTGGAGGTGGCTGTGGCTCTGGTGGAATGAGGTCTAATGTTAGCTGGCACAGTTTTTCCATGGAAGGAATAACAGAAATGAATGCAATTCCCTATCCATTTTGAAATTGTCTCTTTGGAAATTGCTTTTCCTTGTGCACCAGCAGCATATGCTACCAACAGCTGGTCAGTTTTTCTGTAGCTTTTCGTTCTAAGTAGTAGCACAACTGTCTGTGTATGTCCAGAGTGTGCAGACGTTTCTCCCCTTTGTTTTGTGGATTTGGAAAGAAGGTAGGCAGGTGAATAGCTTGGTTTAATGAGACCCTGGATACCACCTTTGGCATAAATGAAGGATTGGTTCTCAATGAGACTCTGTCCTGATGAAAAATAAGAAATGGCTGTACTGCCATGAGGGCCTGTAACTCAGATACTCTTCTTGCTGAGGTTATGGCCAGAAGGAAGGCGGTCTTCCAAGACAGGAACTGTAGTTCTGCAGATGCTGCTGGTTCAAAGGGAGGCAGAGTTAGTTTTTCCAACACGAAGTTAAGGTCCCAAGTAGGCACTGGAGGTTTCCTTGGAGGATTGATGTTTTTAATTCCTCTTAGAAACTGTCTTAGGAGAGGATGAGAAAAAACAGGTGGATCGGTATTGTACTCTGCTGAAATTGCTGAAGCATGAATTTTAATGGAAGAGTAAGATAGGCCATTGTGGAGCATTTCTGCCAAGTATTCCAGGACATGTGGCATGTTCATCACTGTCGCATCTAGGCCCTTTGTGGTGTTCCAAATGTGAAATCTTTTCCATTTTGCTGAATATGCCTTTCTTGTGGAAGGCCTGCGAGCTTCCATGATGATATCCTTCACTCTCTTGGATAACTTATCCTGAGGAGGAGTCAAGGTATTTTCCAGGCTGTTAGTCGCAATGTTTTCAGGTTGGTATGCATAGTTTTATAATTGTGCTGTGTCAGGAGAAGTGACCATTGAGGAAGAGGCCATGGTTTCGTGTGTGACATGCTCTTTAACAGTGGGTACCAGTGCTGTCTTGGCCAGTCCGGAGCTATCAGAATCACTTTTGGCTGCTCTGTCCTGATCTTCAGTAAGACCTTGGTCATTAATGGAAGAGGTGGAAATGCATAAACTGTTAAGGTTCTCCAGCTGAAAGATAGGGCGTCCACTTTCCATGCTTGTGGGTGGTATGTCCTTGAGCAGAATTTCTTCAGCTGATGATTGTGGGGGGAGGCAAAAAGATCTATGTCTGGCCTTCCCCATGATTGTGTTATCTGTAGGAAGATGTCTGGGTGCAACATCCATTCGTGTGCATCCATGATATTTCTGCTTAAGCTGTCCGCCAGTATATTGTCTTTTCCTGGCACAAACTGGGATTGCAGGTCTATATTGAGTTTCAAGGAAAGTTCCCATAGATTCATTGCCAGTCTGCAAAGAGGGTAGGAATGGGTGCCTCCTTGCTTGTTTATGTACCACATAACTGTGGTGTTGTCTGTCCTTATTAGCAGATGGCCTTGATGCAGAAAGAGTTTGAAGGCCTCGATTGCATGTATCACTGCCAGCATTTCCTTTTGGTTTATGTGCATGCGTAGCTCCTTTTGTGACCATAGTCCTTGAATACATCTGCCCTCCATGTGTGCTCCCCAACCGTGGTCTGAAGTGTCCGTTGTAATAGTTTGGCTGGCTATTGGCTTGCTGAAGGGCAGACCCCTGTTTGATTGGCTTGCTTGAGCCCACCACAGAAATTCCTTTTGGAGACATGGAATGAGTGGGATCAAAGTTTCCAAGCTGTGGCTGTGCTGAGTCCATAAACTCCTTAGGTACCATTGTAGTTTCCTCATATGCAGCCTTGCTTGGGGAATGAGAAGAATGCAAGATGCCATGTAACCCAGGGCCTGCAGGATTTTCCTTGCAGTCAGCTGAGTTTGGCTTGTCAGATTCTTGAAGTAATCCGGTAGTTGTCTTTGTTTTTCTTCTGTGAGAAAAGCCATTTGGGTGGTTGTGTCTAAATCCGCACCCAGAAAAGTTATTCTTTGGGATGGAACAAGTCTTGATTTGTGAAAGTTGACTGTATATCCCAATGCCTGCAGTAGGTGGATGGCATAATTCAAGTCCTTTACCAAAGTTTGCTGGCTGTCCGCTTGTATAAGGCAGCCGTCCAGATATGGGTATATTTTAATCCCCTGAAGTCTGCAGTGTGCAATTACTGATGCCAGGCATTTCGTGAATACTCTGGGCGCAGTAGATAAGCCAAAGGGCAATGCTGAGAATTGATAATGCTCTGAGCCTGCAAGAAATCTGAGGTGTCTTCTGCAACTTTGTCTGATAGGGACATGCAGGTATGCCTCCTTGAGGTCTAGAGTCACCAGCCAAGACCCCTTGCCCAGCATGGGAAGGAGTTGCTGTAGAGTCAGCATTTTGAATTTTGGCACAATGAGATAAGTATTCAGTGCGGAAGTCGAGAATAGGCCTCCATTGATTTTCTTTTCTTGGAACAAGGAAAAGTCTGGAATAAAATCCTTGGCCTTGTTCTGAAAGAGGAACCTTTTCTATAGCTTTCATTTGCATTAAGTTGGAGATTTGTTTCAAAGCCTCTGCCCTTTGATTTGGTGGCAGGTCTGGCATGCCTTTTCTTTTTGGTAATGTGTGAAAATGGAACCTGTATCCTCTGTCTATTATTTGCAGTGTCCATTTGTCTCTTGTAATAGTGTGCCAATTGTCTGAGAATAAAGAAAGCTTTCCGCCCAAAGGTGCTTCTAATTGAGCCCTGGTTGGCGGAATCAAAGCAAAGTCATTGAGTCTGTCCTTGTGCAGCAGTTGTAGGTCCTGCACTACCTCTCTGGTTGGGAGGCTGCCATTGACGCCCTCTGTAGGAGCCTCTAGCTTGCCCTCTACCTCTGGCACGCCTGTTCTTGCCTCTCTGAAATCTTTCTGTGTACGGAAAGGACCAATTCTTGGCAGGCCAATTTCTGCTGAATCTTGGTGGTTGGACTTGTAGGAAATCTTTAACTGTTTGTACAGATTTTGCCTTTTCCTCAACCTTCTTTAAGACCTCCTGAGCAGTGGAGCCAAATAACTTTTGCTTTTCCAGGGGAGCATCCAGAAGCTTAGCTTTAACATGGTCTGGCAGAGATTGTTCCTTCAGCCAAGCATGCCTACGTATGACTGCACCTGTCATAGCTAACCTACATGAAGCTTCCAATGCATCATAACCACATTGTAAGAAATGGTTACTAACCTGCTGGGAGTTATGTACCAGATCCTGTAGTGATTTGCGATCTAGGGATTCAGGTGAAGACAGTTTCTTATGCAATTCATCTAACAAATACTCTTGGTACTGTATCATATGAAATTGACAATTTAATGCCCTCATAGAAAGAGTAGCAGAAGTATACACTTTTTTACCCCATCTCTCTAAAGCCCTGGACTCCCTTTCAGAGGGGAGTGGATTTTTAGAGGTGGCAGCCGCAACCCCTTTAGGGCCCTGGGAAATTGTTTCTGGATCAGCAGAATGGGCCTTGTAAAGAAAATTATGTGAGTCCGGGACCCTGTAGTACCTATCGGGTTTGACAGGGGCCGGGGGAAGAGTGTCAGGGGTTATGCTAGACTCAGAGTACACATCATCAATGACATTCAAAACAGGAGGAATAGCCAAAGGTCTATGCTGAGGTAAATGCAGAAAAGTTCTTAATCTTTTCCTGGAATCAGAAAATTCCTGGCCCTGCCATTTGAAATGCTCTCTCATAGTGTGAAGGGTCTCACCAAAGGATAGCTCTTCAGGAGGGGAGGCCGAGGGGATGGATTCCTCTGCATCAGAATCCTCAGAGGCAAAAAGCCTCCTCCTGGTAGTCCGAGAGAGCAGAGCCATCAGAGGCCTCCTCTGAGGAGTGGGGATCAGAGGGCTCAACCCTGGGCCTTTTGTCTAGAGGAGGTTGAGAGCCCCTGTCCGGATGAGGTTGAGATTCCCTAATCAAGGAAATAAGGTCCTCTGCTAAAGTAAGAATCTGTGAACTTGTAGAGGGTCCCTGAGGAATAACCCTGGGGGGCATAGCTTTTGTATGTTTAGCAACTTTAGCCCTGGTGAATGCCTTTATGGACATGGATGCAGGAGGCCTAGCTGCACCACGTGCTGGAGTAGTTTTGTCTAGAGGAATGGTGTCGGAAGTTTCCAAAACACCAGTTTCTGAAGGAAATTCAATAACCGACTCAGCAGGGGCCTCCGGGGCCGAGGTTGTCGGTTGAGCGGTTTCAGGTGTCGGAAGTACCAAGGACTCGGTTTCAGCCGAGACCGAGACACTCGCAGTAGGCCTGGCCGTGGTTTCAGCCGAAACTGCGGCTTGCGTGTGTCGGTCCTTGTCCTTCCGTTTCTTTATTAAATGTGAAGTCGGAGTCTCCGACGGCATTTTGTATGAAAAACTAGCCCCAAAAAATTCCTCTGCGAACTCCGCCCGACGTCTAAGAGTGCGTCGGTTGAAGGAAGCACAGGCTGAACAGGCCGAGACGTCGTGGTCTGGGCCTAGGCAGGGGAGGCAGTAAGAGTGGAAATCCTTATGAGGTATTTGTTTCCCACAAGTTAAACAATTATTAACTTTATCTGACATCGGCTGAGGCAAGAAAGAGTCCCCAACGGGGTACTTAGCTTTTGAAGTCTTCGGTTAGCTGAATTACAGGAGCTGGCCGACCGGCACTTGTGAACTGCTTCTGCTTCAGGCACCACACGGCAAGAAAGACTGAGGAAGATGGCGTCGGCTGACGCTTTTATACCCCAGGCGCTCTGACGTCGGGGAAGGGGCGACGTCAGCTGACGCCGGACCCAGACTTTGGAATCCGGCCGACCGAAGGGCTGCCTGAGGCAGGACAACCCATATGTGATGACTGCAGATGCATCCTTGAAGGACATTGGGCCGTTGGTTCAGTTGGACTAACCCGGTCAACAAATAAAGGTTTCCTTACTGTACCTTGTTGTATGTTAAGCATTACATACTTCTAGCTTAAAGCACGTAAGAATATATCCTGCATAATGCACTGGGTTTGCAGAACATACCCAGAGTCTCAAAATAAAACAAAGTGCTTTTGCATAATACAAAATTTCAGAGCACAAAAATATCTCCACTGCAATCAGCAAAGATCAACAAAGCAAGAACATGGACTTGATTCTCTCATTTTTTAATAGTTTCTGCAAAACTTTTGCATGGCCCAAACACTGTATAACATACCAAGTCTCATGAGCAAATAAATAATGAAAGGAAAGCAAAAAATCCCAAAGCGCATAAACTAAAATGCTTTTAAAACCAAGAAAAGCAAACGGACACTGTTCATGAGAAAAATAGTAAAGCTTGGAGGCCTGACAACTGACAGCAAACTGCATAACATCTACAGAATATTTTGTTCCTAAGACCTACTAGAAGTGGAAGTTTTTTAGAGTAGTAATTAGGTGTGATGTAGCATGAGATGGTAGTCAAATTAATCTACCCTGGAGACTTCCAAGATGGCTGCACATTGAGCAACAGCTTGATTATAGCTTTCCCAGTGTGAAAAGAGAAACTCAACAGTGAAGGCCAAGTACACTTTTGTGTTTCTGGGTACATTTCAGTAACTGGTTAGTAAGTGTACTACCTGGATGCCAGGAAAACATTTACATTTCCACTCTCTTCATCTGGATTCTGGTGGTACAAGGAAATGCCATTCTTCTTTTCTGATTTTTTGTCATCACTCAAACTGTTATATACCATCAGGACCTGCTGCCTGCAAACCCACTCGGGCAACCCACAACCTAACACAGCTGCTATATAAACCACGTCATTTCCACAAAAAGTACAGTTGTGTACACTTACCATAAATGTAGATGTTCGAGTGTATTCACTGTTGTAGTCATCACATTTGGGTTATCCCTGCCAGGGTAGACCTTGGCCGGCCCGAATACCAGACTTAATATTTCTGCATCGGTTGCTGTCGCTTGAGGACTGACGTTAGGTCGTCAGTGGTATAAAGTAAGGCAGCCAATGCCATTTCTTCAGTTTTTCTTGCCCTAACCTGTCAGAAGCCCCCAAAGTAGGAGACCAAGTTCTGGTGGAAGAACCCCACCAGTGGAAAATAAATACCAATATGTCCCTTGTAAGGAAAGAAGAAGAACAAAGCAGAATGGTAACAAAAGGAGAAGGAGAAAAAAGGGGGATGAAGGGAGGGAAACCAGGACCACAACAGTAATACACTCAAACATCTACATTTATGGTAAGTGTACACAACTGTACTATGTTCTTATTCACTGTTGCAGTCATTGCATTTGAGTAGATTCCCAAAGCTGAGGAAATGGGTGGAGGCAGTCAAGGAAGCTAGGGGCTGGCTAGGATGGCCTGCAAGACTACAGAGGCAAACCCTGCCCTGGATTTGGAGAAGAGAGGCAGGTGGTAATGCTTGGTAAAAGTGTGAACAGATGTCCAGGTGGCAGCCTCCAGGATGTCCCTGGTGGGGACTCATCTGAGGAAAGGTACAGAGGTGGAGGCTGCCCTGGTTGAGTGTGTCTTGACCACCTTGGGGGGAGGCTTACCATGCTGTTTGTAGCATAAATGGATGCAGTGTGCTATCCATTTGGAAATGGTTTGCTTGGAGATGGCTTTATCTTCTGCCCCTGTAGCAAAGCTGACCAGCAATTGATAAGACTTTCTGAAGGGTTTAGTCCTGTCCAGATAGTATCTGAGCTGTCTGTACACATCTAGAGAGTGAATAATCCTTTCCCCCTTGTTCTGGAGATTAAGAAAGAAGGGGGGGGGGCAAATGAATGGATTGGTTGACAGCCACACTAGACACCACCTTGGGCATGAAGGATGGGTTAGCTCTGAGGGATACCCGGTCTGCATGGAAGATGATGAAGGCTTCCACAGCCATGAGTGCTTGCAGTTCAGAGACTCTTCTGGCTTTAGTGATGGCCAGAAGGAAGACTGTCTTCCAGGAGAGAAATTTTAGCTCTGCAGAAGAAGCTGGTTCGAAAGGAGGCAGGATGAGCTTTTCCAAGACAAAGTTAAGGTCCCAAGCCGGTGTTGGTGCCCTTCAGGGGGGCCTCAAGTTGCAGGCCCCTCTGAGGAACTGTTTGATCAAAGGGTGTGAGAAAAGGGGCTGCTCAGTGGGAAAATGAGCAGAAATAGCAGAGACATGAATTTTTAAAGAGGAGAAAGAGAGACCACTGTGTAGTAGGTCAGGTAAGTAATCCAGGATGAGAGGGATGGAGGGCTGTGCTGTACTGGCCCTCTTAGCCTGGATCCAGGTGCAGAACCTTTTCTTTACCTGCATAAGACTTTCTGGTGCTAGAGTGTCTGGCCTCACGGATAACATACAGAACCTGTTTACTGAGATGGCAGATTGGTTCAGAGTTAGGGAATAACCCAATCTGTCAAACGGAGTGTCTGCAATTGGGGATGCATGAATTCCCCTTCCCTCTGGGTTAGGAGGTTTGGAATCTGAGGAAGATGCCATGGAGGCAGCGGGGACAAGCTTCGCAAGGTGTACCAGTGCTGTTGAGGCCAGTCTGGAGCTATAAGAATGGTCCTTGGTTTTTCCTCCCTTATTTTGAGCAGTACCCTGGGGATGAGAGGTAGGGGAGGAAAGGCATAGACCAAGAGGTTGACCCAGGGAAAGGACAGGGCATCCACTTTCCAAGCCATGCAGTGATGCTTCCTGGTGCAGAATTTGCTGAGGTGATGGTTGGTGTGGGAGGCAAAGAGGTCGCCCTTCGGGATTTCCCAATTCTGAGTTATTTGGAAGAAGATACTTTTGTTGAGCTGACACTCATGTGGGTCCAAAAGGTTTCTGCTAAATTGGTCTGCCAGGGAGTTGAGAGAGCCTGGTAGGTACTGTGCTAACAGGTGTAGTTGCATGGAAGAGGCTGTCAGTCAAAGGGTCATGGCCAGCCTGCACAGAGGGTAGGAGCGAGTCCCTTCCTGCTCGTTGATGTACTACATCACAGTGGTATTGTCTGTTTTGATCAGGAGAACCCTTGGAGAGAGAGAGAAGGTGTTTGAAAGCTATCAAGTCGTGCTGCATAGCCATCATCTCTTTTTGACTGATGTGCAGGGGGATTTTGTGCAGGGGGATTTCTGTGGGCTCCATTGGCCCTGTATGCACCTGCCGTCCAGGTGTGCACCCCAAGCGTAGTCTGATGCGTCTGTGGTGAGGGTCTGGGCAGCGGGCTGTGGGGAAAAGGGCAGTCCCTTGTTGTGGGAGCATGCTGTTGCCCACCAAAGAAATTCCTTTCTGAGATAAGGAATTATAGGTAGAAGAGTTTCCAGGTCTTCAGAGTGTTGATACCAAAGGCTCTTTTGGTACCCTTGAAGTTTCCTCATATGCAGTCTGGCATATGGAATGAGGAGTATGCAAGATGCCATGAACCCCAGAACTTGCAGGATTTTCCTTGCAGAAAGCTGGGGCCTGGTGGCCAGCTGAGAGAAGTTGGCTGACAGGAAAATTTCTTTATCTGGTGTAAGGTATGCCATCTGGGATGCTGTGTCCAGACTTGCTCCCAGGAAGATTATTTGGGTGGGCACCTGTTTTGATTTATTTTCGTTGATTGTGTACCCTAGGGAGGTTAGTAGGCTCTTTACAAAGGTAAGGTGTTTGATCAGCTTTTCCTGGCTGTCTGCCTGAATAAATCAGTCATTAAGTAGGGGTAAATTTGAATATTTCTTTGTCTGCAAAAGGCAATGGCCGGAGCCAGGTATTTTGTGAAAACTCTGGGGGCAAAGGGAAGTGCAGAGAACTGAAAGTGTTGAGATCCTGCCCTGAAGCGGAGATATTTTTGGCCTGATTCCCTGATAAGAATGTGGAGGTAGGCCTCTTTTAGATCCAGGTTGGCTAGCCAAGCATCCTTGGAGGGCATGGGTAGCAGCTGCTCGAGAGCAGGGAATGGATTTGCTTTTGACTCTCTGCCCACTGATTTGGCGGTATACATGTGGAAACCCTTTTGGGGTTGGAAGGGTGTGGAAGGAGAATTTGCATCCCTGAGACACAATATTCAGAACCCATTGGTCCTTGGGTAATGGTGGTCCAGGTGCTTAAGTAAAATGAGAGTTTTCCTCCTAGGGGTAAGTGAAGGTGGGCAGAGGAGAGGTCGGGAGGAGGCGAGTCATTGTGAGTTCTTACCATAAGGGGGTGGCTTAGAACTCCTTGGTTTTGAAGTGGAGGCAGTCCACTGCTTAGATCTCTGCATTCCCTGGGGCTGCTGTCTGGGGGGAGGGTCTGTTTCCACAGGTCCTAGGCTGGGCCTGTTTACTCGGAGCAGGAAAGGACCAGTGCTTGGAGGGAAAATGCCTGCTGAACCTAGGGGCTGGACCTATAAGAAATCTTTAACTGCATAGATTTTGCTTTTTCTTCCATCTTTAAGACCTCTTCTGTCTTAGTGCCATAAAAGTTATCTTTGTGCAAGGGTGCATCCCAACAATTTAGATTTGACATGGTCTGGCAAGGGGTTGTTCCTTAAGCCATGCATGTCTTCTAATGACAGATCCAGTGACTGCTGCAAGAAACTTCTAGGGCATCAAAACGACAGTGCAAGGTGTGTTTAGTTACTTGACTTGCAGAATGCATTAACACTTGTAAATCTTTAGATTCTGCCCAAGCAGGAAAGGGAGGACATTTTTTCTTTAAGGAGTTCCAAGGTATGTTGCTGATATTTAAGCATATGGAATTGACAATTTAGTGCCCTGACAGCAAGAGTAGCTGAGGTGTATACTTTTTTTACCTCATCTGTCTAATGCTCGGGAATCCCTGTCTGAGGGGGTGGGATACTTAACAGAGGTTGCTTTAATCCCTTTTGGCCCTTTAGAAATGACCTCAGGGTCAGCGGCTGGATTTTTAAAAAGATATCTCTGTAGTACCTGTTGGGTTTTCTGGGAGCAGGAGGCATCAGGAGTCAATCTGGATTCAAGGAAAACATCATCCACCACATCCAGGACTAGGGGGGTGGCCAAGGGTCTGTGTTGTGGAAGATCTAGGAATTCCCCGAGTCTCTTTTTAGACTGAGGGTAGTCCTGACTCTCCCATTGGAAATGCTCCCTTAAAGTATGCAGGGTTCCCCAAAGGAAAACTTCTCTGGGAGAGAGGCTGAAGGAATGGATTCCTCTGCATCAGAATCCTTATAAGTGGAGAGGGGCTGCCTGTCTTCATAGTCAGATGCATCATATTCATCTGGCTCTTGTTCACACAAAACTACTGGGGACAGACCTCTTTTCCTTTTTGAGGGGGTAACTTGGCTTCCCCTGATCAGCATGATAAGGTCTTCTGCCATTTTAAGCATTTGAGAGTGAGGCAAGGTAGCAGGCGCCTGAGAGTGGGTAGTCGGTTTCTTGGGTGTGGTTCGAACCCTGGGCCTAAGGAACTCGGTTGTTTTCGAAAGAATGGTAGTCGCAAAAGAAGACGTCGGTTTGTGTAGAGATTCGGAGGTGCGAAGGACTTGCTCAGAAGTTGGTGCCTGCTCAGTGGCTCTGGACCAATCCAAGGTAGAGACGATTGCAGGATCCTTAGATGAAGAAGAGTTTTGCAATATACCGGACTCCAAAAGGGTCTCGGTAGTGGCCTGCAAAACAACTGAAGCAGGCATCAGGGGCTGTGAAAGCGCCTCACTGAGTAATGGAGGACTGACGACTAGCTTAACGGAAGCGTCATCAGAAGGCTTGGACCTGTGCGGTCTGTCTCTGTCTTTATCTTTAAGTTTTTTCGGAAGATCTGCTGTCGGATGGCTTAACGAAGCCATTTCGGAATTAGAGGACTGTAAATGAAAATATCTGGCTACAATAAGGGCTCGATGACAGATAGTTCTGGTGTTAAACCACAGAAGCAAAAATGTGGGACGTCGTGGTCTGGGCCTAGACAAGTGACACATTAAGAGTGGAAGTCTCAATGTGGTACTTGCTTTCCATAGGCGAGACAATTGTTAACTTTTTCTGACATCGATTAGTGCAATAAAAAAGGAATCCCCAACGGGGTACTTAGCTTTATAAGACTTAGACTTCAATTTGGAAACGAAAACTCAGGTAGCGCCCGACCAGCACTTGTGCGAACTGCTTCTGCTTCGGGCTCCATGGCAAGAAAGACAGATGTAATGGCGTCGGCTGCCTTATTTTATATCACTGACTACCTGACGTCAGTCCTCAAGTGACAGCAACCGACACAGAAATAATTCTCTGGTATTCGAGTAGGCCGAGGACTACCCTGGCAGGGATAACCCAAATGTGATGACTGCAACAGTGAAACGTGAAGAACATCAGTCACCATTCAGTAACTTTTGAACTACACAAGCATATTACAAGAGCCTGGTTACCACTGACCTGCTGTCTGCAAATCCACTCGGGCGACCCACAAAATAACACGGCTACTCTATAAACCACGTGGTCTCCACAGAACAGTCACCATCCAGTAACTTTTGAACTACTCAAACATATTACAAGAGTAAATACCAATGTATGTGTTAAGTCTTCCTGCCATTTTATTTTATTTACAGCATATTGTTGTCACTTGCTGTATTTTTAAAACGCGGCTATCACCTTTGCCATTGAATCCAGACCCTGCCCCCTCTTCTCTTCTTTCCTTCTGTAATTACTTCTCTAGCTGTCTGCAGTCCTCACCCTAACTGCTCTCCTAACTTTACTTTTCATCTGGAAGTACTTATTTGCTAGCCCTGTCTCCTAAACTGCCCTCTTACTGCCTTTCTGCTATAACCTTTTTCCCATACATTTCTTTCAAACTTGCCTGCTGCTCTCTCACATCATTCACAAGTTGCTTTCTGACACCCATTCTTTCTCCTCCAAACTGGACTTACCTGCTCTTACTGAGTGAATCCCCTTGCCGATTGTTTTCCTGATAATCTGCGACCTAGGGTGTAGCCCCACTTGGGCTCATTCCGCTCCCCTTCCCACCCACTCCCACTTCACTTACATTTATCCTTATCCACTTCTGCACAATCCCCCTTCAACCCTCCCTGCCTACTGCATTCCATCCAATCACATTTTCTTTCTCAACCTCCAACTCCACTCCCAGCAATTATCTCACTCTATTATCCCCTCCCACCTCCCTTAAAACTTATTGCTCAATCTACCATTCACAGTCTATTCCCTTAGCTAATATTATACCTTATCTTACTCGATCACACCCCTTTTTCAATCCTCCTATCTCCTTCTTATATCTAAGCATAATGCTATATCTACTCAATAGCACTCCTTTCTGTCCTCACATTATCCACATCCTACTATAGTCCCCCACCCTAATTATAGCCCAGTCCCACCCTTCCACTGCCACAATCCCATAGCCCTAAACCTTTCCCTCTTCTTATAGCAATCTCCCTTTTCTCACATCACTTTACACATCTTTTCAAACAAACTCCCTCCTCTTCACATCTACCTCCCGAAACTCGAAACAAAATCCTTTTAACCTAACTTTCTTAGGTATACTCTCTCTCTACCCCTATACTTACCCTTCTTCTTGCAGGGGATATACATCTTAACCACATTCCTTTCGCCAACTTTTCTCCTCCTGTTACTCCTCTAATTCCTTCCTCTACCCAGACCTCCTCCCAATCTCAACTACCTCATATGCCAGGCACCTCAAAAATCTTACTTCTCAATATTCGTAGAGCCCTAAACATAGCCCCTGAATTGCAATCCTGGATAAAATAAATCAATCCTACCTCCAGGCTACAACATCTTCCAAGACAGACCAATAAAAAAAGATGGAGGGGCAGCTATACTTTACTCAGAACACCTCTCAGTCCATCCCCATAGCTTTCACCCTGCCGAAATTCTCAGTCAACTGCAGCTTCAACAATCGTAAAAAGATAGTCATTGCTGATATATATATATGTATATATGTATATATATATAGGTCTACTTCACTTCACTCTAAGCTCATTTCACTGAAACTCATTTGACTGAAACTCATTTTGTTGCCCTCTTCCCCACTGTAGTGTGATCCTGGAGTGAGTATATATAGTAAGGGGGGTGGGGGGCACAGCCCCCCACATTGGGGAGTGTGGTGGGCATAGCACCCCACATTGTTTGGGTATATATTGCTTTCTAAAAAGAGTTATTCATTAGAGTATCCATGTATATGGTTTAACATGTATAAAATAGGTGGGGGGTTACACCCCCTCCACCCCCTTACTATATATACTAACTTCAGGATTGCACTACAATGGGGAAAAGGGTATATATCTTTCAATGAAATGAGCTTTCAGTCAAGTGAAGTAGACCCATATGTATATGTACGTGTGTGTGTGTGTGTGTGTGTGTGTATGTATGTGTATGTGTGTATATATATATATATATATATATATATATACACTCACACACTCACACACTCACACACTCACACACTCACACACACACCCTGGCAATAATGTCCCTATACTTTAACTCTTTCTTGCCTGCAACTCTCAAACCATCTCCTACAAAATCATTATTCTAGGGGATGTTAACATCGACTACAGTACTCTAACTGCCCCAGTGCTGGATACTTACCTCTCACCCCGACCACCATCGTAATGTCTCTGCTCTTCCTGACTCTCTTCGTGATTATTACCCTGCTTCCATTCAGCATCACCTGTCTCAACCTACTAAATCTCACAAATAAAAGGATTGTCAAAATCTATCTAATTTTAACCCTGATATATTAAATCAAACACTCTCTTCAATAAATTGGTCTTTTCTATTCAACCTCTCCCTCGAAGAAGCTGTTCTTCAGTTTAACAGCATCTTCCTTAAACTCAACTTCCTGGCCCCTATCAGAAGAATTTGGGTTAAAACAAGCTATGCTCCGTGGATAAGCAAAGAAACTCTCTCCCTCATGCAGAAGAGAGATAATGCATGGAAAATCTAGAATAATCTCAAAACCTATTCTCCAACACTGTAGGGAACTACGAAATGGCACAAAGAAACAGGTCACCCTTAACAAAAATCTTTTTATCTTAACCCACACAGAAGTCCCCACTCTAACCCCCAAAAAATTCTGCAGTACCATCAACAAGCTCTTACACCCAGGAAACCCATCTCCTGCTAAACCCATCCCCTAACCGCTCTCCACTCGAAACTGCCACTCTTCTGAACTCCTCCTTCATAGACTCCATACAAAACCTAATCAAACAAAACAAGGATACTTGCCTTGACAACCATCCCCCTCCGTCCTACAAAACTCCTTTCTCAATCAAGCCTATCCCCACATCCATCATCAAATCTCTACTCTACTCTATAAACTAAAACCCTGCTCTCCTTCTGCTGACAACCTGCCGCCTATATACCTCAAACTCACAGCCCCCTCTATTGCCTATCCAGTCTCCATACTTATCAATCAGTCAATTCGGGAAAATCTTGTCCCTAGCATCTGGAAAAAGCCCTATCTTATACCCTTACATAAAGGAGGTAACTCCACTGAGCCCCTCCAATTTTAGGTCTATTGCTATTCTAGTCCCTCTTTCAAAGATTCTTGAAAAGTGTGTACACAAACAGCTCATTTCACATCTCATTCAGGAAAACCTCCTCATCCCAACACAACATGGTTTCCATCCACACTATAGCACAGCTACAGCATTACTATCCTTCACTCATGCTATATCTTCATCTCTCAATAGCACAGCTACAGCATTACTATCCTTCACTCATGCTATCTCTTCATCTCTCAATAACAAGCTAGCATCATGCTTCTTCCTTGACCTCTCCAAGGCTTTTGACACTGTGTCCCACAACCTCCCTCTCTCCAAACTTTCTTCCTTCAATCTCTCTATCTCTACTCTCTTCTGGTTCTCTTCATACCTATCAAATACAGCACAATCTGTCAAATGGCTCTCTGTTACTTCGCCTTTCCTTCCCATTCAAACTCAAGGCTCCATCCTGGGACCACTGCTATTTAACATCTTTACCAATAATCTTTTCCAATCCTGCCCCCACTCCACACTCATACAATACACCGATTCCACCATCATCACTGCCTCTGACAGACTACCCCACTACTCACCCTCGCTCAAGACAGCCTGCACTCTATGGAAAGATGGTTCACAACCAACTCCTACTTAACCCTAATAAAACCAGACTACTTCTCTTCCTCCCCAAACTCCTCCAACACCTCAAATTCACCTTCTTGGTCTTCTCTGAACAACACTGCTTTTAAGGTCGAATCTCACACTAAACTTCTCGGGGTTGATAAAGACAAACTTATATTTGACATCCACATCAATAAATGCATCAAAAAGACACACCAAAAACTAGGACTTCTTTACAGAAATAAAAAAATCATAACACAAGAATATAAATTGTCCCTATCTCAAGCTTACCTACTACCTATCCTATTGTACGCTGACCCAATCTTTCCTAAATGCCAAAACAATTTGTCAACCAAACTCAAACTTGCATACAACAAAATTGCTAGATTTGACACTAATCTCCCCTATCGCTCACATCACTGCCTCTCCTTAAAAAATGCCACTGGCTAGAATTCCATAATCAACTCCTTCTGCCTCAGCTTCTTCTGACACATACTATCCTCCAGCAACCTGCAGCCTTTCCATCGCTAGCAACCCTCATCTCTCCTTATGTCCCCAACTGGGAACTTCGCAGCTCTGACCAATAACTCCTTCAAATCTCCAAACTAAATAAATCCATAGGAAAAATTTTTAATAGTCACTCCATTACCTCTTCTTGGAACCAACTTCCTCTCCACGTCAGAACTATTCAATATTCTTGCAACTTCAAACACACTACAAAGGAATATCTGCTCAACTCCTGGACTTACCCCTGTAAAGATCCAACTTGAACACTTCCTCTTCTGCCTCAGCCCACCCTTTTCTCTAGTCCCCATTTCTTTGCCTCAGCCTACCCTTTTCTCTAGTCCCCATTTCTTACATATATCTATCATACATGTATTTTATTTATATTTCTCTGTTCTTTTACTTTTCCCTCCAAGACTCCTATCTTTACTTTATACTTCTACATCCCTATTTCTCCCCCCGTTTGTATCCATGCCTCCTTCTTTTCCTTTGTGTCATGATTTTTATTCTGTTACTGTATGCCACACCACATTTCTATTTTTTTCTTTCTCTTAAAACAACGTAGAAGATGAATCTTTACTTTTCTTTAAGAATAACTCCTATCTGTATCTCCTCATGTTTGTATGCTTAAATATTTAATTCACTGTAACAAATTCATTTCTTTACTGGAGCCTTTCTCCTCGGGTCTCTCCTAAAAAAGGGCATCTGCCCAGCCAGACTAACCCGGTTAACAAATGGCAAATAAATAACAAAAGAAAGAAATACCGAGCACCTGGAAAAAAATCAGCTACAAACAAACAGTGAGGAAGAAACAGTGACTGGAGAAAGTTCTGAAGCTGTTCAGCAAAAAAATCAATACAACCTCCAGACATGACTTCCAGTAACCTACAGGAAGATATAAGACAACTGCACACATGCCTAGTTAAAATAAATGAAACACTGATGGAGCACATCAACACAAACAATAAAAGGCTAGAAAAAAAAAGAAGAAGCTTTAAAGAGACATTCAGACGAAGTGGTAAAGCTGCAGAAATCAGAGAATGAAATGAAGAAAAGGCTGGCTGAATACAAGACTGCTCGGGAAGAGATGTTTAAAAAAATAATATACTTAAGAGGGCAGAGTATATGGGAAAAACTGAGATTTTCAACTGTATCAGAGAAGCTGGAAGGAACAGACTGCATTAATTTTATGAAAGCACAACTAAGCAACTGGACTAGTATTCCACATTAAGAGTTGTTAGTTGAAAGGGCACATTGTGTGTATGCTCCAAACCTGGCTATGAAACAGCAACCTAGACCTTTAATAGCAAAGATGCAATCCTACCAGCAGAAGGAATTGATTCTGACAATACTGTGGCAGGAGGACAAAGCACTAGAAGTGGGAGACACAGTATTTGTGGAGACTGATTACTTATTGTACACCATGCAGAAAAGAAGTAAATTCATCCCACTATTCGCGGAATGTCGAGATGCAAATGTGGAATTCACACCGCTGTACCCAGTTGTCTTCAAGGTATTTTTCTCTGGAGGGATAAAATCATTTTTTGATGAAGTACATGCTAAGGAAGAAATACAAAAGTTTGTACAACAAAAAGTGAGTTGTGACACAGGAGATTCTGCTTCTTGTTCTTCTGGTAATAAAGACCACAAACAGTCTATACCTGACCCACCTCTTCCATTGTTTGAAAGAAAATACTGGAGAGAAGGGAGGGAGCCAGAGAGCTGACCAGAAGAATAGAGAGTACGCTGCAAACAAAGCATGGTCAGGATTTGGGAGATGGAGAAGAACAGTAATAAATCCAGTAACAATGTGGGATTACAATGCAATAATTATATTTGTAAAATATACCAAAGAACAAGAACATCTGGAAATATTGGACTTTTTCACAATTTGCTGGACTTGTGGGGGACTCTAAAGCATATGCCCTACTTCATGTCACTAATGTTCAGAAAAAAAACTTTGGGGAGGAGAAGAGAGGGGAGGAAGCTAACTGTAAGTAAAGAAAAGTTTTTTTTTTGTTCTTAATAGTACTATTTTTGTGGTGTGTGTTTTTCTTTGCATGCTATTTTTTCATTTTTTTTTTTTTTTTTTTTTTTTTTTAAGTATAATGGGACTGTAAATAGGTGTTACTGCCCCCCACCCACTCCCTTTCTTTCTTCCTTCTCTCTTTCTTCTTGTTCATGTTTAAGAAATGTAGGCTCTGCAATGTAAAAAAAAAAAAGCCTGGTTAAAAGAGCATGACAAAAGAAAGATTAATGTGCTTTTTCTCATTCTTGCATGGGTGTATGACTGGATTTAGGACCTCAGAGTGATTTAGTAAGTTTTAAGAGAAAGCAAGTAAATGAAAAAGAATACTGAATATTATGGGGCTTTTTTCTAGCAAATAAATGTATGCTTAGTAGCAGTTCTGTATCTGGCCCTCATGTCTCCATAGAAACAATCCAATAAAGAGAAACTGACTTGTCTGGTTCTCAAGTATCCATGCAGACTATCTGATAATGAGAAATTAGTTGTCTGGTTCTCATGTTTCCATGGAGATAATCTAATAAAGAGAAGTTGGTTACAATCTGATGGAGAGCGATTGGCTGGGAACAAAAAAGAAGAGAAACTTGCTATGAGATAATGTTCTCAGAAAGTATTCAGGGGTTTTTTCCAGCTGGGAAAGCTATAAAGATTGGAGAGAAACAGCACTTTATAGAAGCACAGGCTGCACCGAGCGTCTCAGATTGAATAACCTTTTTTTAGGATAACTCAAGCCTTTGAGTATGGCTATCAGTATGTGGCATTTGTTTACATTAGGAAGGCAAAAGTTCAATATTTGAAGATATACATAGTTTTGTGCGTTAGTATTAAATTAATAGGCTTTAGGGAGTATTCTTTTTTTTTTTTTTTTTTTTTTTTGAGAGCTTTCGATACAACAGAAAGTTTTGCAACATGTGACATAGGCTCAAATGTATACAACAGTAAACAACTACATAAAAGTTCATCTTGCCAAACAGTGTATGCATTTAACATAAAAATCTCAAACTAGACATTTAACAAAAAAGGTGTTCTACATCAAAGGTGGGAATAATAACTTTTTAATACAATGATGCTTTCTCTAATGTCTTCAAATGTCAATGGTCTCAAAGATAAATACAAAAAAAGAAAAGGAAAAAATACTGAACTATATTAAATACAGGAGACACACTTGGAAAGAACTGAGCATGTCAATTTTATAAAGAAAGGTTTTCTGAATGGTTATTCAGCAGAATATCTGTGACAAAGGAAAACAGGAGTACTTCTATTAACTGTAAGAGGAGCTCCAATAGCAATAGAAGAGGACAGAGAGAATAATGATTTGTAGTGCTAAGGGCATACTGGGAAGGCAGGAGGGTTACACTGGCATGTATATATATTCAATCTAAAACTGCTATAGTACAGCTTAAGAAAATTCTGAGAGAAATAATCAGTTTTTAGCAAGGAATATTACCAAGTGGGGACTGGAATTTGATTTGCAGCAGTAAAGACGTGTCTGGGGGCCCAGAAGGGAAAGTATAACAAGCAAAGGTAGACTTTTGAAGAAATTTATGAAAGCATTTGGCATGAAGATGTGAATTCAGTAATAGGAGTTCAGAGAGAATTTAGAAATTATTCCCCAACTGGGCTAGGCCAGACAGAATTTACATTTCGCAGGAACATGTGCATTTAACTGAAGGTCTTGATATGCACTCAATAACTACTTCAGATCATGTGCCAATAATAGCTAAAATAAAAATGCAGACAAATGAAATAAAAATGAGACACTGGTGCTTTCCTACCTACCTGCTGAAGAGTGTGGAATTTAAGGAATGAGTAGTGGAGATTATTCAGGAGCTATTCAAGAGGATAGAAATTACTTCTGAAAGTATTGCTAAATAGTGGAATAAAATTAAGGTAGAAAGGAAAGAAAGGGAGCTATGGTCAAGATGTAACAAGAATTATTTAATGGGGCTGACAAATAAGTACTGCAGAACAGGGGGACTCTCACAAAAGAAGAGGAGGATCAATCAACTGCAGAATGCCAAGCAGAAAATGCATACATACAAATATTTAAGCAAGAGCATTAATGCCCTTCTGGCTTGCCAATATACCAAAATACTTGTTCTTGTAATAAGTGGCCAGGCTGTTCTTAAAAATATCTAAACTAATACTTGATTTAATTTATAGGTTCATAGGTTGGTACTGGGCTATCTGCCCGAAGGCATATATTAGCCAAGCCACGTTGTGCGGTATTCACCGCCCTTTCAGTAGTTCCCTAGACTCTTGTACTAGCAGCTAGTACCCTTGGCCCCTATCTAGTAGTAATGTTGGTGTGATCCCCGGTGTGAACTTTCTGTTACCCATCCACTCATCAAGGTTCCTCTTGAAAAGTGATAGTGAGGGGCTCTGTCTTATGTAGATCGGGACCCTGTTCCATAGTAAGGGAAGTCTCTGCGAAGGGAATCTATCCCTCCAGCATGTTCTATTCATTGTTGTGTTGAGGTTTATATCCCTACAGCGTGTAGCTCGAGTAGATTTGGTTTTGCCAAGATGGAGTATGCTCAACAATTCTGGGTTTGGACATGGCTCTGTACGTTAGACAGAGATTGCCTCTGAGAAAGTGGTATGCAACAGAGAACAGTCTTAGCTGTTTCAATCGTGCTGCATAGGGCAACTGTTTGAGGCCAGTAATCCTCTTGGTTAGGTACCTTTGTGGTCTCTTCAGCTACTGGAGATGTCTAGCCAGGTACATTCCAATTGGTGCATTGTACTCAATAATGAGTCTGATGAGGGAAGAGTAGAGGGGCACCATTACATCCTTAGATCTTGATGTGAACCCTTTCGTGATCAGATGGGTCACATAGAAGGATTTTCTAACCATGTTGGCAACATGGTTATCAAAGGAAAGCTGACTATCTACTTGGGTCCCTAGATAGTACAGTTTTGTACCTACCATAAATGTAGATGTTCGAGGATCCACATTGCTGCAGTCCTTACTATTGGGTAGTCCGCTGTCCAGTCGGCCCGAATACCAGAGTATATGGCTGACGTCGGTCAGGGCGCATTAGACTGACGTCAGTACGTCAGGGTACTAATGCGCATGACCGACGTCATATCCTCAGTCTTTTCTTGCCCCAGATGTCAGAAGACCCTAAAAAGACAAGGCCCAAAATACCTGCACCAAAAATATGTACAATATATACAAAAATATATACAAAAATATCAGCATATAACCTCACCTACACAACCACCCCTAAACACAGAGGGGAAGGAGGGAGGGTAAATTGGACTGCAGCAATGTGGATCCTCGAACATCTACATTTATGGTAGGTACAAAACTGTACTATGTTCTTCGTTCCACATTGCTGCAGTCCTTACTATTGGGTAGAATCCCAAAGCAGAGGTAAGGGAGGCTGGCAAATCATAAAGAAGTAGGAGCTGACAACATGCCTTGCAAAACAGCTGTGGCAAAACCAGCCCTAGACTTAGAGTAGGCAGGAAGGTGATAATGCTTAGAGAAAGTATGCACTGAACTCCAAGTAGCTGCCTCCAAAATATCCTTAGTTGCCACCCCCCTTAGAAATGCTGTTGAAGTGGCAGTAGCCCTAGTGGAATGAGGCCTAATCCCAGCTGGAATCTCCTTGCCATGATGGGAATAACAAAATGCAATGCAAAACCCAATCCACCTAGAAATAGTTTGTTTTGACACAGGCTTGCCCTGCGAACTCAAAGCAAAAGAAACAAACAACTGCTGAGACTGCCTAAAATCCTTAGTCCTGCTCAAATAATAACGCAATTGCCTGTGTACATCTAAAGTGTGCAAAATCTTTTCCCCTTTATTTTGGGGGTCTGCATAAAAGTAGGCAAATGAATAGTTTGGTTTAAAGCCACACTAGAAACCACCTTAGGCATAAAGGAAGGATTAGTACGTAATGATACCCTATCCTTATGGAAAATCAAAAGGGCTCTACTGCCATAAGGGCCTGCAACTCAGACACCCTTCTTGCAGAAGTAATAGCCAACAGAAAAGCAGTCTTCCATGACAAGTATTTCAATTCAGCAGTAGCCGCAGGCTCAAAAGGTTGTAGAGTAAGTTTTTCCAACACAAAATTGAGATCCCAAGCAGGAGTAGGAGCTCTACGTGGGGTCTTATATTCTTTGCCCTCTAAGAAACTGCTTGAACAAAGGATGCGAAAACAATGGTGGGTCACAATCATAGTGAGCTGAAATTGCTGCAGCATGAATCTTAATGGAAGAGAAGGACAAACCTTTGTCCAATAACTCAGTAAGATATTGAAGAGCCACACTCAAATTAGGCTCAGAAATCTCCAAATTCTTTGCTGTACTCCAAAATAAAAATCTCTTCCATTTTTCTGCGTACACTTTCCTTGTACTAGGTCTTCTAGCTTCCATAATCACATTCAAAACTTGTTGAGGAAGTTGAGACCTGCTGTGTTTCAACACAGAATATGCCAGGCTGTTAGATGAAGAGAGTGAAGCTTGACATTGAGCAGATGACCGTCCTTCTGAGATAACAGATGAGGAATCAAAGGTAAAGGCCATGGAGGCTTCCTTACCAGACTCCTTAGTAGTGGGTACCAGTGTTGCCGAGGCCAATCTGGAGCTATCAAAATCATCCTTGGCTTGTCTTGTCTGACTTTTAATAGCACCTTTGGAAGAAGAGGCAGAGGTGGAAAGGCATACACATGAAGGTTTTTCCAACTGAAAGACAGAGCATCCACTTTCCAAGCTGTGTGATGAAACCCCTTTGTGCAAAACTTTGGCAGCTGGTGGTTTAGTGGAGAAGTGAACAGATCTATGTCTGGAGTTCCCCATGACACTGTCAATTTCTGAAATACATGAAGATCCAGTTTCCACTCGTGGGGATCCATGATTTGTCTGCTTAACACATCTGCTAAGGAGTTCTGTGCTCCTGGCAGAAACCTTGCCTGAAGAGTTAGTTGCAAGCTTAGCGCAGTCTCCCATAAAATCATTGCTTGCCTGCATAGAGGATAAGAATGTGTTCCCCTTGCTTGTTGATGTACCACATGACAGTTGTGTTGTCTGTTAGAATCAACACCTGCCCTGGAAGAAGTAACTCCTTGAAAGCCATTAATGCAAACTGGACTGCTAACATCTCCTTCATGTTGATATGTAGATGCTGTAGTCTGGCAGGCCACTTGTCTTGTATCCACTTTCCATTTAGATGAGCTCCCCAAGCAATGTCCGAGGCATCTGTCGTTAAAATCGGACTCGCCTCTGGCCGGGTCACAGAGAGTCCCTTGTTTAGGTGACATTCCTGAGCCCACCACAAAAATTCTTTTTGAAGGCAAGGTATTATTTGAATGACAGTGTCCAAATCCTGGCAGTGCTGTGTCCATACATTTTGAGATACCATTGTAGCTTCCTCATATGCAGTTTGGCATTGGGAAGCACCAGAATACAAGATGCCATGAACCCTAATGCTTGAAGGACTGTCCTTGCAGTCAGCACGGACTGATGAGATAGTTGATGGAAGTAAAGGGATAGACTCTTTTGTTTGTCCGGGGTTAAAAGGCCATCTGGGCTGCTGTATTCAGTCTCACACCCAGAAAGCACATGTCTTGAGAGGGTACTAGACTGGACTTTATTTCGTTCACAGAATACCCTAGGCATCTTAGCACTGCTATAACATATTCCAGATGCTGTAGAAGGTCTTCCTTTTCTTGAGCCAGAATCAGGCAGTCGTCCAAGTAAGGATAGATTTGAATTCTTTGTAGCCTGAAGTAAGCTATCACTGGAGCCAGAACCTTTGTGAATACTCTGGGCAGTAGATAAGCCAAAGGGCAATGCAGAGAACTGATAATGAGAATTTCCAGCTCGAAACCGCAGATACTTCCTGCAACTTAGCCTTATAGGCACATGAAGGTAAGCTTCCTTGAGATCTAAAGTTACCATCCAGTGATCTTTGCCCAGCAGAGGTAAAAGCTGTTGTAACGTCAACATCTTGAACTTGGGAATGTCCAGATAAGTGTTGAGGAGAGATAAATCCAAAATTGGTCTCCACGTGTTCCCCTTCTTTGGTACTAGGAACAGGCGAGAATAAAATCCTAGGCCCCTTTCTGATACAGGGACTGGCTGAATGGCCCCCATCTGGAGTAACTGAGAAATTTGCTTGTGAGCCTCTTTTCTTTGTGGAGGAGGAACGTCTGGCATGCCTTTGAAAGGGGCAATGTATGGAAATAAAACCTGTAACCGTGGTGAATGATATCCAACACCCATCTGTCTTGAGTAATTAAATCCCAATTTTCTTTGAAAAGAGACAGTCTTCCTCCCAAAGGAGCTGCCAGACGAGAATCTACTGGCAGCTGAAAAGGCAGGTCATTGGGTCTGTTTACGAAAGGACTGACCCCTGCCCTCACCAGAAGTCTGAGCAGGTGAACTCCTGTTCTAGGCCTAAAAGAACCTTGAGCTCTGCCCCTACCACGCCTAGACCTACCCCTAGACTGGGAATCATAAGCAGGATATGTCCACCCCTTAGCAGGCCAATTTCTACTAAACTTGGTGGCTGCACCTGCAAAAATCTTTAACAGTTTGCATAGACTTAGCTTTGTCCTCCATTTTCTTTAAAACTGCTTCCACAGGCGAACCAAACAACACATCAGACTGTAAAGGAGCATCCAAAATCCTTGTCTTAACATGCTCAGCTAAATTCTGATCCCTCAACCAGGCATGCCTGCGAAGAACAGAACTAGTGGCAGCCACCCTCGAGGAGGCCTGTACAGCATCAAAACCACATTGCAAAGAATGCTTACCCACTTGTTCAGACACATGAACCAAATCCAGCAACTCTTTACACTCAATACCTTCCGCCAAAGCATCCACCTTAGATTTCAATTGTGAAAGGAGAAAATTTTGATATTTTAGCATGTGAAACTGACAATTCAACGCTCTCATGGCTAGAGTGGAAGAAGTATACACTTTCTTTCCCCACCTATCCAAAGCCCTTGCCTCTTTATCATTGGGAACTGGATTTTTAACCACAGAGGCCTTAACACCTTTAGGCCCCTGAGAAACAGTTTCTGGGTCCGCCCTAGGACTCTTAAACAAATACTTATGAGCTTCGGGCACCCTATAGTACCTATCAGGTTTAACAGGAGCAGGAGGCAAAGAGTCAGGGTTCAGGGAAGCCTCTGCAAAAACATCTTCCACCACATTCAACACAGGAGGTATAGCTAAGGGCCTATGCTGGGGTAAAAACAAGAATTCCTAAGCCTTTTCCTAGAATCAGAGTAATCCTGGCCTTCCCATTTAAAGTGCTCCCTCATGGAATGCAGAGTCTCTGAAAATGAGAAATCCTCAGGAGGAGAAGCTGTAGGAGTGGAATCATCCACATCAGAATCAGAATAAGGAGGATACTCCTGCAAATCTTCCGCAGAAGACTCAGAAGCTTCTGAACACTGTTCAAAACTATCAAACTCCGGTTCCACCCTAGGCCTCTTATCAGGAGGGGGCATAGAACCTCTAATCATAGTAATCAAATCTTCTACCATTTTAAGCACATGTTTCTTAGGTACAGAACCCGAAATGCTAGGAGAAGCCCCCACTGAAGCTGAACTTGGCCTACCTCTAAAAGAAGTTTTGGCAACAGAAGGAGAGGCTCTAACTACCTTGGGAAGAGAGGGAAGAACAGTTACCTGAGAAGCCCCCTCAGCCTGGCCTACCTCCTGAGAAGGCACATCCTGTAACAGTAAAGTTTCTGCCTGAGACTCCATAGAAACTCCTGGCAAAACCTCTGGCTCCACTGAGCCTTCTAAAGAACCGACGTCCGGGACTGCCGGTTCATCAACCCTAGGGTTCACTGTTTTGTCCTTGTGCTTCTTGGACGAAGCGGGCGTCGGAGCATCCGACGGCATTTTATAATTGCAACGCTTCCCAAACACTAACCTGGCACAGTCTAACCTCCTCTTAATAGTGCGTTTGTTAAACCTAGCACAAGAGCGGCATCCAACAACGTCGTGCTCAGGCCCTAAACAAGGTATACACAAGGTATGGTAATCCCTATGAGGTATCTGTTTCCCACAAGAAATACAGTTATTCACTTTTTCTGACATCCGGTTAAATACTGAGGCAAGAAAAAACCAAAATGTTCCCCAACGGGGTACTTAGCCAACTCTGATTCGGTCTGAAACTCCGGATTCGGAAATATTTCAGAACGCCAACCTGCACTCGCAAAACTGCTTCTGCATCGGACCATGCGGCAAAAAAGACTGAGGATATGACGTCGGTCATGCGCATTAGTACCCTGACGTACTGACGTCAGTCTAATGCGCCCTGACCGACGTCAGCCATATACTCTGGTATTCGGGCCGACTGGACAGCGGACTACCCCAATAGTAAGGACTGCAGCAATGTGGAACGAAGAACATCAGGTCTATATCTGGGCTCCCCCATTTGTTTGGCAACATGTTGAAAGGCTTTGGTTCCAGTTTCCACTCGTGTGGGTCCATGAGGTTTCTTAGTCCATCTGCCAGTGTATTTAGTTTTCCTGGCAGGAATTGAGCTTGTAGGTGCACTTGGTAGCTCAAGGCTGTGTTCCACAGTGCCATGGCTAGTCTGCAGAGGGGGTAAGAATGGGTACCCCCCCCAGCTTGTTTATGTACCACATAACAGTGGTGTTGTCCTTCTTTACCATTAATTGTCCTGGAAGAATGTGGTCCTTGAAGGCTGGCAGAGCATTCTGTACAGCTAACGTTTCTTTTTGATTGATATGCAGGTGCATTTGACTTGGGTTCCATTTGCCCTGAATGCACTTCCCTGCCAGGTGAGCTCCCCATGCATAGTCTGATGCGTCTGTTGTTAGGGTTTGGGCGGCAGGGGGTAGAGTGAATGGTAGTCCCTTGTTTTGGTGGCAGGCCTCTGCCCACCAAACGAAAGCACAGTTGTGTACATTTACCATAAATATAGATGTTAAGAGTGTATTCATTGTTGCAGTCATTACATTTGGGTAATCTGCTGGCAGGTTGCCCTCAGTCAGTCTGATTAACAAAGTCTTGGGTCCTGCATCGGTTGACGTCAGGTCATCAGGGGTATAAAACATGCAGCCAACGCCATTACATCAGTTTTTCTTGCCCCAGATGTCAGGTGCCCCCCAAATGGGGAGCCAAATATTTAAGTAATTAAAAACACAAAAATATATACCTCCAAACGAAAGCAAATACACCAAAAAGGCTTTTGAGCATAGTAAAGGAAATTAGAGGTATAGTGAAAGAAAAATAGGGGGTTGGAGGGAGGGTAACCAGGATTGCAACAGTGAATACATTCGAACATCTACATTTATGGTAAGTGTACACAGCTATACTATGATGTTCTTCGTGTTTCACTGTTGCAGTCATAACTGTAGGGTACTCCTGCCGGCAGGCAGCCCGAGGTCGGCCAGAATATCAAAGTCTGGGTCCGGCGTCGGCTGTATCAGCAAGTACCCTGACGTCAGAACGCATGGGTATAAAGCTGACAGCCGATGCCATCTTCTCCAGTCTTTCTTGCCGTGCAGTGCAAAGCAGTTCGCTAGTTGTTGGTTGGCGTTTTCAAGACAACGTGGTGTGATTGTCGTCGGTCCGAAGTTTTCTACTTCTCTTCTCAAAGCTAAGTACCCCGTTAGGGAAACCTTTTTCTTGCTCCTCCGATGTCAGAAAAAGTTAATAATTGTGTATCGTGTGGAAAACAAATACCTCATAAAGATTTCCACTCTTACTGTCTACCTTGCTTAGGCCCTGACCACGACGTTTCTTGCTGTTGGTTCTGTGCCAGGTTTAATTCTCGCACTATCAAGCGTAGGTACGATTGGGCCTTGAATTACTTCGGTAGACGATTTAATTATAGGATGTCGTCAGATACTTTACCGACTACCAGAATACAGAAGAAACGCAAAGACAAGGACTGGCCTCCGAGGTCCAAACAGGATACTTTGCAGCCAGAGCCAGCTTCGGGTTCGGCGGTCGTCAGTGAGGCGCTTTTGCAGCCCCTGTCGTCCGCCACTTCAGAACCGATGGCCGACACGGACTCCCATGAGGAGCCATCTAGGCCTAGTAATTTGTCTGCTGCAGGACCTTTGGACGTCGCTCCTTCAGATGGGTCCGGAACCGCTGTGCAGGTACCGGCTTCTGAGGGGGTCTTCAGGCCTTCACATATTACTATTTCCACGAAGACAAAGGCTAAGTCAAAGACTCCTGTTAAACCCAGACTTTCTGCTCAAGCTTCTTCGGATTCAGCTCCTAAGACTCAGAAGCAATTACTACGGATGGCTGAGGATTTATTAACTATGATTAGGGGCTCTCACCCTCCTCCTGAGAAAAGGCCTAGACAGGATATCCCTTATGATTCCTCTGATCAGGCTTCTGTATCTTCTGTTTCTTCCTCTGATCAGGATTGCTCTTTTCCTCCTTATGAGGATTTGGATGCAGAGGATTCTGTTCCCTCTGCCTCTCCCCCTGAAGATTTCTCTTTTGGGGAAACCTTGCATGAGATGAGGGAGCATTTTCATTGGGAAGGTCAGGATTATTCTGCTTCCAAAAAGAGACTTAGGGAATTTCTTCTTCTCCCTCAACACAGGCCTTTAGCTATTCCTACTGTACTTGACATAGTGGATGATGCCTTCTCTGAAGCTAACTTGAATCCTGATTCCATGCCGCCTGCTCCTTCTAAGCCTGATAGATTTTACAGGGTCCCTGATTCCCATCAATTCTTATTTAAGAACCCTTCTGCTGATCCTGAAACTATTTTGCAGGGTTCCAAGGCTGCTAAGACCGCCTCCTCTAAGAATCCTATCCCCTCTGAAAAGGATTCTCGTGCCTTGGACAGGTGGGGCAAAAAGGTTTATACTTCAGCTACCCTTTCTATTAGAGCTTTAAATTGCCAGTTTCACATGTTCAGGTATCAACAGTTTCTTTTATCTGTTTTAAAACAAAGGCTTTCTACCTTTCCTGCATGTGCTGAGGACAAGGAATTACAGGATGTGTTGCATGCAACTGAACAAGTTAGCAAACATAGTTTACATTGTGGTTTTGATGCCTTAGAGGCTTCCTGCAGGGCTGCTGCCTCTGGTACTGTTATCAGGAGACATGCTTGGCTTCGTGAGCAGAATTTACCTGAACAAGTTAAGGCTAAATTGCTAGATGCCCCTGTTCAGCATGATGTCTTATTTGGATCTAAGGCTGAGGAGGTTATTAAAAAGATGGAAGAAAAAGCCAATTCTATGCAGAATGTAAAAGATTTTTTGCAAGTACAGCCTCCTAGATTTTCTAGAAATTGGCCCTCCAAAAATTGGTCTTTTCCCACTTCTGACAGGCCTCAAAGGGGAAGATATAGACGCTCCAGAGGTCGGGCGCAGGCTCAGGCCTCTTACAGATCTAGACAGTGGACTGCTTCTTCACCTAGAAGGGTAGAAGACAGACCTCAAACCCAAAGAAAGCAGACTCAATGACTCCCTCTTTTGGGCTACAGGTCCTCCTTCCCTGGATGCCCCTCTCGGAGGAAAACTTTCTCTTTTTTACCAAAATTGGACTCACATTACCCAGGACAAATGGGTGTTAGACGTGATTTTGAAAGGCTACAGATTCCACTTTCACACTCTGCCAAGGCCTTCCGGCTGGCCAGATCTGCCAAAACATCAATGGACAGAGGCCTTAAATCAAGTGGACGCTTTATTAGCCTTAAGAGCCATAGAACCTGTTCCACCTCTAGAGGTGGGGAAAGGTTTTTACTCAAGACTTTTTCTGGTCCCAAGAAAACAAAACTCCTGGAGACCTATTCTGGACCTCTCAATATTAAACACCTTTTTGGAAATTTCAAAATTCAAGATGCTTACACTTCAACAACTTCTCCTAATGCTCTCACAAGATGTTTGGATGGTAACATTGGACTTAAAAGAGGCTTACTTACATGTCCCCATAAGGCAACAATGCAGAAAGTACCTCAGATTCAAGGCAGGCTCGAGACACTTCCAATTCTCTGTACTGCCGTTTGGCTTATCTACTGCGCCCAGAGTTTTTACCAAATGCCTGGCTCCAGTAGTAGCTTACTGCAGACTTCAGGGGATTCAGATTTACCCCTATCTGGACGACTGTCTAATTCAGGCAGACAGCAAAGACCTTTTACTTCAACACCTGCATTTTGTTCAACGTCTTCTCCTACTACTGGGATTCTCAGTGAACACAAAAAAGTCACATTTGATTCCTTCTCAACGAATGACCTTTTGGGAGCTCTTCTAGACACAAGTTTACAGATGGCCTTCCTTACTCCAGAAAAACAGTTACAGCTGGCTCCAATCTTCAAGACCTTGGCAACATTGACTCAGCTCACTGCAAGGAAATTCCTGCAGGCTTTGGGCTACATGGCCTCTTGCATCCTGTTGATTCCAAATGCGAGGCTTCACATGAGGAAACTTCAATGGTACCTAAAGAGTGTATGGTCTCAGCATTGCCACAGTCTGGATACAATGATTCCACTGATTCCCTGCCTCCAGAAGGAATTCCTTTGGTGGTCCAGGGCGTGTGTTTTGAACGAAGGGAAGCCCTTTCGTCTTCCTCAACCTACTCAGATCATAACCACGGACGCCTCGGATTATGCCTGGGGAGCTCATTTTCTAGACAAATGCCAACAGGGCTCTTGGACAAACAAACACCTTTTATGGCACATCAACTTGAAAGAAATGTTAGCAGTCCAAAATGCTCTTCTAGCCTTCCAGACTCTTTTGAAGCCAGGACCTCTGCTAATTCGAACAGACAATACCACAGTCATGTGGTACATAAACAAGCAAGGGGGCTCTCACTCTTACCCCCTTTGCAGACTTGCCATGACTTTATGGGACACAGCCCTAAATTTGAATCTGGATCTTCAGGCACAGTTCATTCCAGGAAATCAGAATCTCTTAGCAGACAGCCTAAGTAGAAACATTTTGGATCCTCACGAATGGATGTTGGACCCCAATTTATTCAGCAAGATAACTGCAGTTTGGGGCTGTCCTCAGATAGCTCTGTTTGCATCCCATCTCAACCATCAGTTGCCTCTTTTTTGCACCAGGTCCTTCCACAAGACAGCTTGGAAAGTGGATGCCCTGTCCTTCAGCTGGAGGAATCTTTCGGGATATGCCTTCCCTCCTCTTCCTCTTCTGCCTCGGGTATTGCTAAAGATAAAGCTGGACAAACCCAGACTGATCATTTTGATAGCTCCAAATTGGCCTCGTCAGTTTTTGTACCCAACTCTACTGCACCTTTGCTTGGAACCCCTTGAGTCTTCCTCTGACCCATTCTCTACTGTCCCAGCATCAGGGTCAGGTATTTCACTCTCAAATCAAGACTCTCTGCCTGGCAGCTTGGCTCATCAAAGGCAATTGATTCCTTCTTCTCTTCCTAAACAAGTTTTGGATATTCTTTTGGAAGCTAGGCGTCCTAGTACAAGGAAATCTTATGCTTCTAAATGGAAAAGATTTTGTATTTGGATGCAGGATCGTGGCTCTGATCCTTTAATACCTGATATTCCCTCTATTTTACTTTATCTCTCAGACCTTTTGATTAAAGGTCTTTCCTTTTCTTCCATTAAAATTCATGCTTCTGCTATTTCGGCTCATTTCAATTGTGATCCTCCCATTTTTTCCCACCTGCTGGTGAGACAATTTCTGAGAGGAGCTAAGAATTTAAGACCTCCTAGATCTCCTCCTGCCCCTCCTTGGGATCTCAACTATGTCTTGGAAAAGCTTACTTTGCCTCCTTTTGAGCCTGCTGCCTCTGCGGATATTAAGTTCTTATCCTGGAAGACAGCTATCTTGTTGGCCTTGACTTCTGCTAGAAGGGTGTCTGAGTTACAAGCCCTCATGACCGTGGAACCATACCTCATCTTCCATCAGGACAGAGAGTTTCCTTGAGGACCAATCCTACTTTTATGCCTAAGGTAGATTCTAGAGTGGCTCTAAATCAGACTATTCACCTTCCTACCTTTTTCCCAAAACCCCAAAATAAGGGGGAAAGAATTTTGCATTCATTGGACGTACACAGGCAACTACGTTTTTACCTGGACAAAACTAAAGATTTCAGAAAATCAGATCAATTGCTTATCTCATTTGCTTCCAGTTCTCTAGGTAAAGCTATTTCTAAGCAAACTATTTCCAAATGGATTGCTCATGGAATAAGATATTGTTACTCTCTTCATGGAAAACAGATTCCAGGTACTGTCAGGACTCATTCTACTAGAGCAGCTGCCACTTCAGCAGCCTTTCTCAGAGGTGTTCCTACCAAGGACATTCTGGAGGCTGCCACTTGGAGCTCTGTGCATATCTTTTCCAAGCACTATAACCTCCCTTTGTACTCTAAGTCTAGGGCAGGCTTTGCCTCTGCTGTTTTGCAGGGTCTTCTAGCTGCTCCTTCTTCTTCATAACCTCCTCCCGTATTCTCAGCTTTGGGATTCTACCCTACAGTTATGACTGCAACAGTGAAACACGAAGAACATAGTACAGTTGTGTATACCTACCACAAATGTAGATGTTCGAGTGTCTTCACTGTTGCAGTCGGTGTTTCCCTCCCTCCAGACCCCTCTTTTTTCTTTTTGCTTACTTTGTTTCCTTTTCCACTACCTTTCTGGTGTATTTGTGTTTCCCTTGGGACACCTTTTGGTTTTATGGGGGCTTCTGACATCAGGGGCAAGAAAGGCTGGAGAAGATGGCGTCGGCTGTCAGCTTTATACCCATGCGTTCTGACGTCAGGGTACTTGCTGATACAGCTGACGCCGGACCCAGACTTGGATATTCTGGCCGACCTCGGCTGCCTGCCGGCAGGAGTACCCTACAGTTATGACTGAAACAGTGAAGACACTCGAACATCTACATTTATGGTAGGTATACACAACTGTACTTTCTTCGTGTTTCACTGTTGCAGTCATTACATTTGGGTAGATTCCCAAAGCTATGGTTGGGAGGATGGACTTATACAGCATTAGGACCAGGCCCTGCAGGACAGCAGTGGCAAAGCCTGCTCTTGATTTAGAGAAGAAAGGTAAATGGTAATGTTTGGTGAACTGATGAACTGAGCTCCAGGTAGCAGCTTCTAGAATGTCTCTGGTAGGAACACCTCTGAGAAAGGCTGTAGAAGTAGATGCAGCCCTGGTGGAATGAGATCTGATCCCCTGGGGGATAGTTTTACCATGCTGCATATAGCAGAAATGAATACAATGGCTTATACACTTGGAAATAGTCTGCTTTGAAATAGCCTTTCTCTCTGCCCCTGCAGCAAAATGCCACCAGTAGTTCAGATTTTCTTAGAGATTTTGTCCTGTTTAAGTAAAGTCTAAGTTGTCTGTATACATCCAATGAATGCAGAATCCGCTCCCCCTTGTTCTGTGGATTGGGAAAGAAAGTTAGCAAATGAATGGTCTGATTAAGAGCCACACTGGATACCACCTTAGGCATGAAGGATGGATTGGTCCTGAGAGACACCCTGTCCGCATGAAAAATAATGAAAGGCTCCACCGCCATAAGAGCCTGTGATCCGGAAATCCTTCTAGCTTGAGTGACTGCTAAAAGGAAAGCTGTTTTCCAGGAGAGAAATTTTAAGTCTGCAGTAGCAGCTGGCTCAAAAGGAGGGAGAGTGAGTTTTTCCAATACAAAATTGAGGTCCCAGGCAGGGGTTGGAGCTCTCCTGGGTGGTCTTAGGTTTTTGGTCCCTCTGAGATACTGCTTTAGCAGAGGATGAGAAAAAAGGGGAGGTTCTGTGTTGTAATGAGCTGAAATGGCTGAGGCATGGATTTTTACGGAAGAAAAGGACAGGCCCTTGTGAAGCATCTCAGTTAAGTATTGTAAAATCTGAGGAATATTGGGCACTGCTGTGCTTATCCCTTGTGACAGATTCCAGGCACAGAATCTTTTCCATTTGTCAGCATAAGATTTTCTAGTACTAGGCCATCTTGCCTCCAAAATGACATCCATCACAGGTTTGCTGAGGGATGCTAAGTGTAAATTTAGGTGATTAGCCACATTGCAAGATTCAAAGCTTGGAGCCGAGTGTGCAGAATTTGGTTGTTCTGCTGACACAGTAAGTAAGGTGTCTGAGGCAGGTGCCACAGAGGAAGGCATGACACACTGCACAGGAGTGGGTACCAGTGTTGGCGAGACCAGTCTGGAACAATCAAACTCATTTCTGGTTTTGTCCTCTTTGACTTTTAGTAGAACTTTGGAGAGCAGAGGCAGAGGGGGAAAAGCATAGACTGATAGGTTTTTCCAGCTGAATGATAGAGCATCCACTTTCCAGGCTCGTTTGTGATGAGTTCTTGTGCAGAATTTGTCCTACTGATAGTTCTGGGATGAGGCAAAAAGATCTATGTCTGGACTCCATTTGCGTGTCAACATGTTGAAAATCCGTGGTTCCAGTTTCCATTCATGTGGGTCCATGAGATTTCTGCTTAGTTCATCTGCCAGAGTATTCAGCTTTCCTGGCAGGAATTGAGCTTGTAATTGTATTTGATAGGTCAAGGCCGTGTTCCAAAATGCCATGGCTAGTCCTGCAAAGAAGGTAAGAGTGTGTACCTCCCTGCTTGTTTATATACCAGATAACTGTGGTGTTGTCTGTCTTTATCATTAATTGTCCTGGATGAAGGTAGTCCTTGAAGGCTGTCAGTGCATTCTGTACAGCTAGCATCTCTTTTTGATTGATATGATGGTGCATTTGATTTGGGCTCCATTTGCCCTGAATGCACTTCCCTGCCAGATGAGCCCCCCCAAGCATAGTCTGATGCATCTGTAGTTAGGATCTGGGTGGCAGGGGGTGGAGTGAATGGCAGTACCTTGTTTTGGTGGCAGGCCTCTGCCCACCATAGGAACTCTAGTTGCAGGCAAAGTATGATAGGAATCATTGTTTCCAGGACGTGACAATGTTGACTCCATAAACTTTTTAAGTACCACTGAAGTTTCCTCATATGCAGTCTTGCATATGGAATTAGACGAATGCAGGAGGCCATGAACCCCAAGGCTTGCAGAAATTGTCTTGCAGATAGCAGGGCTTTTGTGGCCACATGTTTGAAGTTAGCAAATGAATTTGCTTTTCTGGCGTAAGGTAAGCCATCTGGGCAGTTGTACTCAAACTTGCACCCAGGAATGTAATTTTTTGAGAGGGTGCCAGTTGTGATTTATTTTCATTTATAGTGTACCCTAGACAAGTTAGAACCCTTTTCACAAATCCAAGATGTGTTAGAAGAATGTCCCTATTTTCTGCCTGAATTAGACAATCGTCCAGCTATGGATATATCTGAATATTTCATTGTCTGCAAAATGCAATTACTGGAGCCAGGCACTTTGTGAAGACCCTGGGCACAGTTGATAAGCCAAAGGGCAGTGCAGAGAACTGGTAATGCAAGTAGCCTGCTTTGAAGCAGAGGTATCTTCTGCAAGATTCCCTGATTGGGATATGCAGGTAAGCCTCTTAAGTCTAGAGTTACCAACCAGGCATCTTTGTGTAGCATAGGAAGTAACTGCTGAAGAGTCAGCATCTTGAATTTTGGAATGTCCAGAAATGTGTTTAGAGTGGATAAGTCCAGAATTGGACGCCATGATTTGTCTTTTCTGGGTACCAGGAAAAGTCTTAAATAGAAACCTTGTCCCTTTTCCTCTTCTGGTACTGGTTTAATAGCCCCCATGTTCATGAGGGACAGTACTTGTTTCTGGGCCTCTGCCCACTGATTTGGGGGCAGGTCTGGCCAACCGTTTGGGATTGGCAACATGTGGAAAAGAAATCTGTATCCCTGGGATACTACATTTAAAACCCATTTGTCCTGGGTTATAAGTTGCCAGTTTCTTGCATGAAGTGCCAGTTTTACCCCAAAGGGGCGATTAAAAGGAAAGTGCTTGGTAAGTGTAAAGGTAAGTGTAAAGAAAAGTCATTGAGACGGTTTACATAGGGAGGTGCCTTGTTGTTTCCAGATTTGGAGGAGGAGGAGGCACCCCAATGTTTTGTTCCAAAAGTCCCTTGTGACTGAAACCTGCAACCTTTGGAATGTCTGGGTTTGACTTGAGTGGCTCTCAAAGGAAAGTACAGTTTTGTACCTACCATAAATGTAGATGTTCGAGTGCTAATACAGCTGCAGTAATTACAGATGGGTTCTCTGCCGTCAGGCGGGTCCTCGGTCGGCCGAATTCCAAAGTCTAGGTCCGGCGTCGGTTGTTGTCACTTTCTTTCCTGACGTCAGTGCGACAGGGGTATACAAGACACAGCCGACGCCATTTTCTTCAGTCTTTCTTGCCCCAGATGTCAGGTGCCCCCAGAAGGAAGGCAATACATAAATTATATATATAATCATGCAATGCAATATAATCAAAAATCAGTAGTTGCAAGCAAATACACCATTGAAGGATAACCCAATCAGGTTGTATGAGGAGGTGTTAGCCACTAGGCCTTTACCAAGAGGGGAAGGAGGGAGGAAACCTGTACTGCAGCTGTATTAGCACTCGAACATCTACATTTATGGTAGGTACAAAACTGTACTATGTTCATCGTGCATACAGCTGCAGTAATTACAGATGGGTAGAATCCCAAAGCTACGCATAGGGTGGTAGGCACTAGGTGGAACTGGGAGGAGCCAGAATGCCCTGCAACACAGCAGTGGCAAAGCCTGCTCTAGTTTTGGAGTATAAAGGCAGGTGGTAGTGTTTTGTGAAGGTATGCACAGAACTCCAAGTGGCTGCCTCCAAAATATCTTTGGTAGGGACTCCTCTGAGGAAGGCTGTAGAGGTAGCTGTGGCCCGTGTGGAGTGGGATCTGATGCCTGTAGGAACAGATTTGCCATGAAAGGAGTAACAAAACTGTATGTAGTGGCCTATCCATTTTGAAATTGTCTGTTCGGAAATTGGCTTCCCTTGAGCTCCTGCAGCATAGGACACAAAGAGTTGTTCTGTCCAAATAGTAACGTAGCTGTCTATGGATGTCTAAGGAATGTAGCAGCCTTTCCCCTTTGTTTTGAGGATTGGGGTAAAAGGTAGGTAAGTGTATAGCCTGATTTAAAGCTACCCTGGATACTACCTTAGGCATAAATGATGGGTTGGTTCATAGGGAAACCCTGTCCTGATGGAAGATGAGAAAGGGCTGCACAGCCATGAGGGCTTGTAGTTCCGAAACCCTACGAGCTGAGGTAATGGCCAGAAGGAAAGCTGTTTTCCAGGACAAATATTGCAAATCTGTTGAGGCAGCTGGTTCAAAGGGAGGCTATGTTAATTTTTCTAGAATGTAATTAAGATCCAAGGCTGGTATTGGTTGTTTCCTTGGAGGTCTTATATTCTTAGCCCCTCTGAGGAACTGTCTTAAGAGTGGGTGAGAGAATAAGGGTGGATCAGTGTTGTATTCTGCAGAAACGGCTGAGGCATGAATTTTGATGGAGGAACATGAAAGTCCACTGTTCAACAGCTCAGCTAGATACTGTAATATCTGAGGCAAATTCAGTTTTCTAGGATCCTGGCCTTTTTTCTCATTCCAAGCGCAAAACCGTTTCCATTTTGCGGAGTAAGCCTTTCTAGTAGATGGCCTTCTGGCCTCCAAAATGACATCCTGCACCTCTTTGGAGAGTAGGGTCTGTTGTGGTGTTAAGGTATTTTCCATGCAGCCAGATTGAGTGTTTTCAGCTGACTGTGAAGAGTTTTGTAGCTGTGCTGAGTCAGTAGAAGAGGCATTAGAGATAGGGTCCAGGGAGGAGAATGTGTTAGGCTCCTCAAGAGTGGGTACCAGTGTTGTCTTGGCCAGTCTGGAGCAATCAGTATCATCTTCGGTCTGTCTGCTCTTGCTTTCAAGAGCACCTTGGGCAGAAGAGGCAAAGGTGGGAAGGCGTAAACTGTCCGTGCTGCCCAACTGAAAGAAAGGGCGTCCACTCTCCAGGCCTTTGGATGGAAGGTCCTTGAGCAGAACTTTGTCAATTGATGATTCCTGTGGGAGGCAAAGAGATCTATGTCTGGCCTTCCCCACGCTTGGATTATCTTTGTAAACACTTGAGGATGCAACTTCCATTCGTGTGGGTCTGTCATATTTCTGCTTAGATTGTCTGCCAGCGTGTTTTCCAATCCTGGCAGGTACTGTGCTTGAAGTTCGATTTGCCATTCCAGAGCCAAGTTCCAAAGTGACATGGCTAGCCTGCACAGGGGGTATGAATGTGTTCCTCCTTGTTTGTTTATGTACCACTTAACTGTGGTGTTGTCTGTTCTTATCAATAATTGCCCTGGATGCAGGAGGTCCTTGAAAGCTGTAATTGCATTTATCACTGCTAGCATTTCCTTTTGATTGATGTGAAGGTGCTTTTCCTTTTGGGACCATTTGCCCTGAATGCACCTGTCTGTCATGTGTGCCCCCCAGGCGTAGTCTGAGGCGTCTGTTGTGATGACTTGATTTGCTTGAGGCTTGCAGAATGGTAGACCTGCGTTTGTTTGGCATGCTTGGGCCCACCATAGAAATTCCTTTTGCAAACATAGGATTATTGGTATTATTGTTTCCAAACTGTGGCTGTGTTGAGATCATAGGTTTTTTAAGTACCATTGAAGTTTCCTCATATGCAATTTTGCACATGGGATTAGAAGAATGCAAGATGCCATGAAGCCCAGAGCCTGCAGGATTTTCCTTGCAGTTAGCCTGGTACAATTTGCTAGTATTTTGAAGTACTGAGCTAGTTGCCCCTGTTTTTCTGGCGTAAGATAGGCCATCTGGGTGTTTGTGTCCAAGTTGGCACCCAGGAAAGTTATTTTCTGAGATGGTGTTAGCCTGGATTTCTCTTTGTTGACTGTGTATCCCAGAGAATTTAATAACCGTGTTACATAAGCCAGATGTTCCAGAAGTATGTGCTTGCTGTCCGCTTGGATCAGGCAATCGTCCAAATAAGGGTAAATTTGTATCCCTTGAAGTCTGCAGTAGGCAATTACTGATGCCAGGCATTTCATGAATACTCTGGGCGCAGTAGGTAAGCCAAAGGGCAATGCAGAGAATTGATAGTGGATTGAACCTGCAAGAAATCTGAGGTATCTTCTGCAGCTTTGTCTGATTGGGACATGCAGGTATGCCTCCTTGAGGTCCAATGTTACCAGCCAAAACTCCTTGCCCAGCATGGGAAGAAGCTGCTGTAAGGTGAGCATCTTGAATTTTGGTACGAGTAGAAATGTGTTTAGGATGGATAAGTCCAAAATGGGTCTCCAGTCGGTTCCTTTCTTTGGTACCAGGAATAGTCTGGAATAAAAACCTTGACCTTGTTCGTGAGTAGGTACCTCTTGAAAGTTAAACTTTTTCTGGCTGCATAAAGTCTGTTCTTCATTTTTTCCCTTAGAACTGCTCTACTAGTAACCTAAACAGTATATCCCTTGACTAAAAAGCGCAGCACTTGTCCCTAAAAGTTTTTTTTTTTTTTTCTCAAAAAAAAAAAAAAGAGCTCAGCACTTGTCACTTCTATATTATACAAAGTCTCTCACTTGCGAAACCCCCCCCCAGGAGTACCCACTTCCTTACTACGTCCTCTCTTATTCAGTCTCATACCTAACTTCTTAATTTTTCTAGCATGTCCAAGGGCCAGATGCTGGCGTCCTCTCCTGCCCAGTTGGTGAATCTAGGAATATTGAGGCAATGTTACAATTGCCTCATGTACACAGACAACCCTCTCCTCCTCCCACATAACACAAATACTTGCGAGAGATGCAGCTATTTAGCCAAACTGGAGGCTGAGCTCTCTCAACTCAGGACTGGCAAGACCAGACAGGAGGAGAAGGAAACTACACACACCACAAAACCAGCCTCTCATAATGCTACCACACCACTGAATCAAACACATAAACACACAAAGACATACTCGGAGGCTCTGAGTAAAAATTTACCTAAACAGCAGAGGCCTCCAAAGCAGACACCCAAACAACTGCTACCTCAAGACACCCCACAAGCAACACATAAACCACAAAATCAGTGTGCAAAGCAGTCACAGCCCTTAAGGCGAAATACAACACCAAACATACTTGCCATAGGTGACTCCATAGTCAGACACACTGACGTCCCACTCACCAGGCTGAACAAGGAGAGGGTCACAGTAAGCTGCCTATCGGGCGCTAGAATCCGCCACATAACACAAGCACTCGGGTCACTCCACGGCAGGTACAAATATGACACAGTCATTGTCCATGCTGGTGTGAACGACCTGAGACGTACCTCCCTGGACTACATGAAAAGAGACAAAGAGGAGCTCTCTGATTATGTAGCCCAGGCAGGTATGACCCTGACCCTGAGCAGTATCCTTCCTTCACCAAGAATGATGCCACAATATAGAGACAAGATGATCAGCTTTAACAATTGGCTTAATGTCTGGTGTCATTCAAAGGGGATCCAGTGTCTGTCTGCCTGGGATGACATGCTTGACAAGCCACGCTGCTTCGCAAGGGACGGCTTGCACCTGTCACCCCTGGGATTCCAGATATTGGCTAAGGCTCTTGCCACCCCCATAGTGCCTTTTTTAGGCAAGGCTCAAATTCTAAACCTACCACCCTAGAAAACAAAAATGGGAAGAAACTGAGGGCAATGCTGCTCAATGCCAGAAGTCTAAATCTCAAAATGCACGCACTCGAGGCCCTTCTCAGTATGGAGAAAATCGATGTCTGTGCTGTAACTAAAACCTGGTTCAAGGCTCCTGAGAGCACCCCGGCACTATTAGGTTTTACCTCATATCATGCGTTCCGGCCCCAAAACCTGGACCACACCACAAAAGGAGGGGGTGTATCCATATTCATAAAGGATACCCACACCTCCAGGTTGGTGGCAACGCACAAAGCTTCGGAAACCATCCAGGTGCAACTAACCATAGGCAAAACTGCTCTACAAATTGTAGCATGCTACAGGCCACCCTCTCAAACTCAGGAACCCCACACAGCCTTCCTGAAGACACTGGAGGGTATAAATGTATCTCCAAACACCATCATATTGGGTGACTTCAACTACCTGAATATAGACTGGGAACATTACTCAAGCCCTAACTTTCTAGCCCAACGATTCCTGGAGTTCATAAATTCAAATGCCATGGAACAGCTAGTCACTGTTCCCATGAGAGGAGAAAATATACTAGATCTCATTATCACAAACATGAGGACAAAATGCTCCACACTGGAAGTATATCCCTCATTGGTGAGATCTGATCATAAACTAATCTCACTGGAAATCCACATCCCGCCCCCACCCCAAACAAAAAAGACCACAGTGAACAACTTCTCAAAAGCAAACTTCACACTACTCAAGACTGGTGTGGTATCCTTCAAGGCCCCTGAGCCAGTGGAAACCACAACCCAAGCTGCGGAAGCCCTTACAAATGCCTTCTATGAACACCTCCAGGACTGCATGGATCAGGCAATCCCAAATAAAACCAAGACTCTTTCCACAAAGGGCAAACGTCCAGTCTGGTGGACCCGTGCCATTAACAAACTTTACAATAAGAGGAGAAAGCTATTACATGATAGAACAAAATCCATAAAAAGGAAGTCACCCCTGATCATTATTAGTAAAAAAATACGAGCACTCATAAAATCAACTAAGGCCAATTTTGAGAGAAAAATTGCCATGGATTCAAAGGACAATCATAAGGCCTTTTTCAGCTATGTTAGGAACCTGGGTGGAAACTCCCAGATATGCTCAGAATTAGTCCAAAATGATACAAAAATCACTGAACCCACAGACATTGCCAACATACTGGCAGACAGGTTCAGTGCAAACTTCACCCCTCTCCCCTAAAGGAGAGATAACTATCCCAGCGGAGTGTAGCCTCCCAGACATCTCAAATGCACAGGTGAAAGCTGCTCTCTCTAAAGCTAAAAACACAGCATCAATGGGACCGGATGGTGTCCCCGGCTGTGTGCTACGTGAGCTAAATGAGGAATTAAACCCGCACATAAGGCAGCTGTTTAATCTCAGCCTTACCACAGGATACGTGCCCAAGGAGTGGCGTACGGCAACTGTGGTCCCACTCCACAAAGGCGGTGCCTCTACGGACCCTGATAATTACCGCCTCATAAGCTTAAAAAGTCTTGTCTGCAAAGCTGTGGAGAGGATCATAATGGAGCTCATAAACAAAGATATAGGGGACTTGCAGACATTGGACCCGACCCAGTTTGGCTTCGTCAAGGGCAGATCATGCCTTTTGAACCTGGTCGACTTCTTTGAAACAGTCACCAAGGCCATTGATGAGGGAAAGGCAGTCCATACAGCCTACCTTGACCTTGCAAAGGCTTTCGACACAATACCCCACTCGGATATTGTAGAAAAACTTACCAGCTTAAATGTAAACCCATATGTCACAAGATGGGTTGCAAACTGGCTTAAGGACAGAACCCACAGGGTTAGAGTTGCTGGCGCTATGTCAGACTCCAAGCCGGTCACAAGTGGTGTCCCACAGGGCTCGGTCCTTGGCCCCCTATTGTTCGGCATCTACTTCTCAGAAATACAGGCCAACATGGGAGGACTTTGGCTGACAAAGTTTCCAGACGACTGCAAACTGGGCGCCATAGTGGAATGTGCATCGGACACGGATATCCTTCAGAAGGGACTCACAGAAATAGATAGCTGGTGCCAGAGCCATAGCCTGAAGTTAAACGCCAAAAAATGTATAGTCATACCCTTCGGGAAAAACAAGGTAACCCCAAGCTACTATATAGGCGGCAATCCACTAAGCACAGAAGAGGTTATCAGGGACCTGGGGACTCAGGTTGACAGTGGCCTTTCTTTTGACACTCACGTTGCTAAAGTGGTTAGAAAGACCTTCTACATTGCCCACCTGATCATGAAGGGATTCACATCCAGATCTAGTGAGGTCATTGTTCCCCTGTACTCTTCACTTATCAGACCAATGATCGAGTACAATGCCCCATTCGGGATGCATCTCACCCGACATCTGCAGCAATTGGAGAGACCCCAAAAGGTCCTCACCAAAAGGATAAAGGGATTCCAAAATCTGTCATATGCTGCCAGATTGAAGAAACTCCAGCTCTATTCAGTCGCACACTGTCTGCTCAGAGTTGACATGTGCCTGACATACAAGGCCATGTCCAACCCGGAATTAATGGACATGCTCCACCTCAAAAAATCCAAATCCACCAAAACCACTAGAGCAAGCGACTTAAACCTTAGCACGGATATAAATAGGATGTGCTGGAGGGATAGATTTATCACTCAGAGACTCCCTATGCTGTGGAAGAGAGTCCCGGTCCATGTGAGGCAGAGCACCTCGTTGGCTCTGTTCAAGAGAAATCTTGACCTGTGGATGGGAGATCGTAGGTTTACCCCGGGAATCATCTCTGTGTCACTGCTGGACAGAGGCACAACAAACTAATGGGCACAGTATTTTTTCATATAAGGGGTGGCGTAAGCCACAAAACTTTGGGCTAGGCTTATAAATGCCTTAGGGCAGATAGCCTAGTATAAACCTATGAACCTATGAACCTATGTCCATGAGCTTTGAAATTTGTATTTGAGCCTCTGCCCTTTGATTGTGTGGCAGGTTCGGCATGCCTCTCATTTTTGGAAGAGTGTGAAAATGAAATCTGTAGCCTCTGTTTATAATGTCCAGGATCCATTTGTCTGTTGTGATAATATGCCAATTTCTTGTAAATAATGCCAGCTTTCCTCCCAAGGGTGCTGCCAGCTGAGACTTGCTTGGCATGAAAAGGGGAAAGTCATTGGGTTTGTTTCCTGTGTTGTTGTGCACCGTCTTCGCCACCTCTTGGTGCTGGAGTTTGCCATTGTCTGCCTCTATATGATCCTTGAGATTGTCCTCTGCCCCTTGTGCTCCTGTATCTACCTCTTTGGGGCTTGTCCGTGGCTGGAAAGGACCACTTTTTGAAGGCCAATTTCTGCTAAAACGTGGTGGTTGAACCTGTAGAAAAGCTTTGACAGTTTGCATAGATTTAGCTTTTTCTTCCATTTTCCGTAGTATCTCCTCAGCATTAGTACCAAATAATACATCCTTTTGTAAAGGAGCATCTAGTAGTTTAGCTTTAACATGATCAGGCAAGATTTGTTCCCTAAGCCAGGCATGCCTACGAATGACTGATCCTGTAACAGCAGCTCTACTTGAGGCCTCTAGAGCATCATAGCCACACTGTAAGGTGTGTTTACCCACTTGTTCTGCACTATGCATCATATCCTGCAACTCCTTCAAATCTGGTTGTTCAGGTTGTGACATTTTATTCCTTAATTGTGATAACAGAAACTGCTGATATTTAAGCATATGGAATTGACAATTTAAGGACCTCATGGCTAGGGTGGCCGAGGTATATACCTTTTTTCCCCACCTTTCTAAGGATCTAGACTCTCTTTCGGAAGGTAGTGGATTCTTAGCAGTAGAGGCCTTCATTCCCTTGGGGCCTTGAGAAATGGTTTCAGGGTCAGCATTATGGCTTTTGTAAAGAAATTGGTGAGAGTTAGGAACTCTGTAGTACCTATCAGGCTTGACTGGGGCAGGAGGCAGGGAATCCGGATTAAGGCAAGCCTCTGAGTAAACATCATCAAGTATGTCCAAGAAAGGAGGTATCGCCAGAGGTCTGTGCTGAGGTAGCAAAATAAATTCCCTAAGTCTTTCCTTGGAATCAGAAAAGTCTTGGCCTTACCAGTGGAAGTGTTCCCTCAAGGTATGCAAGGTTTCCCCAAAAGAAAAATCCTCTGAGGGAAGATACAGAAGGAATGGACTGCTCTGCATCAGAATCTTCAAAAGGGGAGCACGAGTGTTCTTCTTCATCAGAATGTTCTGAAATAATGGAGCCCTGGTCAGAAGAGGGAGAATCTTCCTCCACTCTGGGTCTCTTGTCCGGAGGGGGTTGGGAACCCCTGATAAGAGTAATTAAATCCTCAGCCATTTTTAGCATCTGCTTTTTAGGCATGGGGCCTGGAGATGGGCCCTGTGCAACAGGCCTCTTGGGATGCATGGCTGATTTGGACTTAGTAAAGGCCTTTATGGAAAAGGAAGATGAGGGTCTAAAGACACAATGGGTGGAAGTGGACCTGTCCACATTAGGAGGCTCAACACTCACAGTGGCTTTGGTAGCAGTAGTCTGGGTATGGGCCGAGGCACCTGCGGTCTCGGTTACAGAAGACACCACCAGAGAAGTGTCGTCGATAGTCAGGGGCTGCGTAGACACCTCGCTGAGAACCGGACCACGTGTAGCCGGTTTTGGCATGGTGTCGGTGGAGACCGCGGACCTCGCGTGTCGGTGTTTGTCCTTGCGTTTTTTGGAAAAAACGGTAGTCGGAGTTTCCGATGACATTTTATAATCAAAAGCTTTACCAAAAAAGTGCTGGGCGAACTCCGCCCGATGCTTAATAGTGCGTTTATTGAAAGCAGCGCAAAAGTGACAGTCCCGAGACGTCGTGGTCTGGGCCTAAACAGGGTATGCAGAGGGAATGGAAATCCTTATGCGGTATTTGCTTCCCACAAGAAATACAATTGTTAACTTTGTCTGACATCAGTCTGAGGCAAGAAAAGTTTCAACGGGTACTTAGCTTTAAAGAAGACTTCGGTTTCCAAATTTTCGTAATTTCAGGAGCTGGCCGACCGGCACTTGCGAACTGCTTCTGCTTCGGGCACTGCGTGGCAAATAAGACTGAAGAAAATGTCGTTGGCTGTGTCTTATATACCCCTGTCGCACTGACGTCAGGAAAGAAAGCGACAACAACCGACGCCGGACCTAGACTTTGGAATTCGGCTGACCGAGGACCCGCCTGACGGCAGAGAACCCATCTGTAATTACTGCAGCTGTATGCACAATGAACATCTGGAAAGGACCAGTTCTTAGTAGGCCAGTGCCTACTAAATCTCGGAGGTTGCACTTGTAAGAAATCTTTCACAAGGTAATGCTGCTCAATGCCAGAAGTCTAAATCTCAAAATGCACGCACTCGAGGCCCTTCTCAGTATGGAGAACATCGATGTCTGTGCTGTAACTGAAACCTGGTTCAAGGCTCCTGACAGCACCCCGGCACTATTAGGTTTTACCTCATATCATGCGTTCCGGCCCCAAAACCCAGACCACATATCAAAAGGAGGGGGTGTATCCATATTCATAAAGGATACCCACACCTCCAGGTTGGTGGCAACGCACGAACCTTCGGAAACCATGCAGGTGCAACTAACCATAGGCAAAACTGCTCTACAAATTGTAGCATGCTACAGGCCACCCTCTCAAACTCAGGAACCCCACACAGCCTTCCTGAAGACACTGGAGGGTATAAATGTATCTCCAAACACCATCATATTGGGTGACTTCAACTACCCGAATATAGACTGGGAACATTACTCAAGCCCTAACTTTCTAGCCCAATGGTTCCTGGAGTTCATAAATTCAAATGCCATGGAACAGCTAGTCACTGTTCCCACGAGAGGAGAAAATATACTAGATCTCATCACAAAAATGGGGACAAAATGCTCCACACCGGAAGTATATCCCTCATTGGTGAGATCTGATCATAAACTAATCTCACTGGAAATCCACATCCCGCCCCCACCCCAAACAAAAAAGACCACAGTGAAGAACTTCTCAAAAGCAAACTTCCCACTACTCAAGACTGGTGTGGTATCCTTCAAGGCCCCTGAGCCAGTGGAAACCACAACCCAAGCTGCGGAAGCCCTTACAAATGCCTTCTATGAACACCTCCAGGACTGCATGGATCAGGCAATCCCAAATAAAACCAAGACTCTTTCCACAAAGGGCAAACGTCCAGTCTGGTGGACCCCTGCCATTAACAAACTTTACAATAAGAGGAGAAAGCTATTACATGATAGAACAAAATCCATAAAAGGGAAGTTACCCTGATCATTATTAGTAAAAAAATACGAGCACTCATAAAATCAACTAAGGCCAATTTTGAGAGAAAAATTGCCATGGATTCAAAGGACAATCATAAGGCCTTTTTCAGCTAGGTTAGGAACCTGGGTGGAAACTCCCAGATATGCTCAGAATTAGTCCAAAATGATACAAAAATCACTGAACCCACAGACATTGCCAACATACTGGCAGACAGGTTCAGTGCAAACTTCACCCCCCCTCTCCCCCCCCTAAAGGAGAGATAACTATCCCAGCGGAGTGTAGCCTCCCAGACATCTCAAATGCGCAGGTGAAAGCTGCTCTCTCTAAAGCTAAAAACACAGCATCAATGGGACCGGATGGTGTCCCCGGCTGTGTGCTACACGAGCTAAATGAGGAATTAAACCCGCACATAAGGCAGCTGTTTAATCTCAGCCTTACCACAGGATATGTGCCCAAGGAGTGGCATACAGCAACTGTGGTCCCACTCCACAAAGGCGGTGCCTCTACGGACCCTGGTAATTACCGCCTCATAAGCTTAAAAAGTCTAGTCTGCAAAGCTATGGAGAGGATCATAATGGAGCTCATAAACAAAGATATAAGGGACTTGCAGATATTGGACCCGACCCAGTTTGGCTTAGTCAAGGGCAGATCATGCCTTTTGAACCTGGTCGACTTCTTCGAAACAGTCACCAAGGCCATTGATGAGGGAAAGGCAGTCCATACAGCCTACCTTGACCTTGCAAAGGCTTTCGACACAATACCCCACTCGGGTATTGTAGAAAAACTTACCAGCTTAAATGTAAACCCATATGTCACAAGATGGGTTGCAAACTGGCTTAAGGACAGAACCCACAGGGTTAGAGTTGCTGGCGCTATGTCAGACTCCAAGCCGGTCACAAGTGGTGTCCCACAGGGCTCGGTCCTTGGCCCCCTATTGTTCGGCATCTACTTCTCAGAAATACAGGCCAACATGGGAGGACTTTGGCTGACAAAGTTTCCAGACGACTGCAAACTGGGCACCATAGTGGAAAGTGCATTGGACATGGATATCCTTCAGAAGGGACTCACGGAAATAGATAGCTGGTGCCAGAGCCATGGCCTGAAGTTAAACACCAAAAAATGTATAGTCATACCCTTCGGGAAAAACAAGGTAACCCCAAGCTACCATATAGGCGGCAATCCACTAAGCACAGAAGAGGTTATCAGGGACCTGGGGACCCAGGTTGACAGTGGCCTTTCTTTTGACACTCACGTTGCTAAAGTGGTTCGAAAGACCTTCTACATTGCCCACCTGATCATGAAGGGATTCACATCCAGATCTAGTGAGGTCATTGTTCCCCTGTACTCTTCACTTATCAGACCAATGATCGAGTACAATGCCCCATTCGGGATGTATCTCACCCGACATCTGCAGCAATTGGAGAGACCCCAAAAGTTCCTCAGCAAAAGGATAAAGGGACTCCAAAATCTGTCATATGCTGCCAGATTGAAGAAACTCCAGCTCTATTCAGTCGCACACTGTCTGCTCAGAGTTGACATGTGCCTGACATACAAGGCCATGTCCAACCCGGAATTAATGGACATGCTCCACCTCAAAAAATCCAAATCCACCAAAACCACTAGAGCAAGCGACTTAAACCTTAGCATGGATATAAATAGGACGTGCTGGAGGGATAGATTTATCACTCAGAGACTCCCTATGCTGTGGAATAGAGTCCCGGTCCATGTGAGGCAGAGCACCTCGTTGGCTCTGTTCAAGAGAAATCTTGACCTGTGGATGGGAGATCGTAGGTTTACCCCGGGAATCATCTCTGTGTCATTGCTGGACAGAGGCACAACAAACTAATGGGCACAGTATTTTTTCATATAAGGGGTGGCGTAAGCCACAAAACTTTGGGCTAGGCTTATAAATGCCTTAGGGCAGATAGCCTAGTATAAACCTATGAACCTATGAACCTATGTCCATGAGCTTTGAAATTTGTATTTGAGCCTCTGCCCTTTGATTGTGTGGCAGGTTCGGCATGCCTCTCATTTTTGGAAGAGTGTGAAAATGAAATCTGTAGCCTCTGTTTATAATGTCCAGGATCCATTTGTCTGTTGTGATATGCCAATTTCTTGTAAATAATACCAGCTTTCCTCCCAAGGGTGCTGCCAGCTGAGACTTGCTTGGCAGGAAAAGGGGAAAGTCATTGGGTTTGTTTCCTGTATTGTTGTGCACTGTCTTCGCCACCTCTTGGTGCTGGAGTTTGCCATTGTCTGCCTCTATATGATCCTTGAGATTGTCCTCTGTAGCTTTAATGCCTTTGGGTCCCTGTGAAATGGTCTCAGGATCCGCAGTAGGATTTTTGAAAAGGAACTTGTGAGAGTCAGGAACCCTGTAATATCTATAAGGTTTTCTGGGAGCAGGAGGTAAAGAGTCAGGGACCAAGCTAGATTCCAAAAAGGCATCAACAATGTCTAGTACAGTAGGGATAACTAAAGGCCTGTATTGGGGCAGGAGTAAGAAATCCCTAAGCCTCTTTTTAGAATCAGAGAAATCCTGACTTTCCCAACGAAAATGCTCACTAGGAGTATGCAAGGTTTCACCAAAAGAGAAGTCCTCTTGGGGGGGGGAGCAGAGAGAATAGAGTCCTCAGCATCAGAATCCTTATAGGTAGATAAGGGTAAATCCTGGTTATCAGAGGAAACAGAAATGTCAGAATTCTGGTCAGAAGAATCATAGGCAAACTCAGTCCTAGGTCTCTTAGAGGGGGAAGGTTGGCTTCCCCTGATTAAAGTAATAAGGGCTTCAGCCATTCTTATCATTTGTTTTCTAGGCATGGTTCAAGTTTTAGGCCTTGAAGAAGAAGATTTTATCAGTCCAGTCATTAATATATGAAATAACAGTTCTCCAAGCATACCAACTGCGCAAGTGCAATCATCATCACTGAGTCTAGATTTACTGGTAAGCAAATCCTCGAAACGTTGACACAAGGAACCCAGATCACCAGTTATCAGCTCTTCCCTTTAAATATGCATAGCATTTATTACACTGCACAAGATATTTGTGCATTAGCAAATTGTTAATTGCATACTCATTTAAGGCATCCATATTCAGCTTCAAACAAATAAAATATTGTAAAAGAAAAGAATAATCAAAATCAGTAACTAAACAATTTAAAGAGAACGTCAATCAACTTCTATGACAAAAAAAAAAAAAAAAATCGCATCAGGAATATACAACTAAATAATAAATACAGTAAAATTGTTCTGACCATGAAGTTCTGCAAGCCAGACAAATGTAATTCCCTTACATTGCTTGTAGTCACACTTTTTTTTAACTGTAAAGATCAATAAATCACATACCAAGGTAGGATTGTTTAGACATGCTCAGGAGTTTCCTCTCTACAGTTTGTGTGAATTTATAACTGTCTAGGCTCCTTGGGGTGCCTAGAGCTTACTTGTCTAAAACAGGTCTATATTACAACGTTGAACTCACACGTAATATCGAACCCAAATGTCTGAAATACATAAATAGCGAAGCCAAGGCACACCAATTTCTTTTTCAAGGGAAAAAAATGGTGGGCCGTTTTCAGGGCTTTGCTATTTCCTCCACTGTGGTGCAATCTCGGAGTTGGTATATTGGGGGGGGGGGGGACGAAGTCCCCCACTTTAGTTTAAGTTTAAAGTGTAAGTGTTTTTTTTTTTTTTGTTTTTTTTTTTTGTAACGGAACAGCGATTTTTTTTCCTGGGAAAAAAAGTGCTGTTCTGTGTTTTCGTAATAATTGAGTTTCGAACTTCATGGCTCGATGTTACAACAGTCGAACTCCTGTGAGTTCAACATTGTAATATAGACCCGTCAAACTTATCCCTTTCTAACAACCAACAGTGAAATTAAAAGTAAAACAAAATATGAATTAAAGTAAATCTTGTTAACAAGCTATCCCTTCCTACCTACAAATGGCTAAAACAGTGATAAATGCAATATAATTTCAAATAAAACTTCTCTTATCAGTCATCTCCACCGTAAATCACAAACCAAGGTAGGATTGTTTAGATAGGCTCAGAATTTTAAAATAGGGATTACCTCGATAATATGCATGCGTTTAGAAAGATTGCTGTTACGCAACTGTTTTTTTTTTTTTTTTGTTAAGAATGCTAGAACAAAAAAACTTTTACCACAACAACTCAGGCAACAGAAAGTAGAAAGGGCTGTCATCAAGTTTAGAGAGCCTATAACAAGCAAGGTAACAACAGATCCTGTAGAGGTATTAGAAATATTTCAGAAATTCTATGAAAGTCTTTATAAATCAGAGAAATATGGAAATCAAGGAAAGAGAGAAATGGAAATATTTATGGAAGAATTAAATATGCGAAGTTTAGAGGTAGAGGAGGCTCAATTACAAATGTTTAGGATAAGAGATGAGATAAAAATTGTGATGTATAACCAGTCTTCAGGAAAGTCCCCAGGAATATATAGTATTGCTGTGGAAGTTTGGAAGCTAGGAAGGAAAAACTGAAATATCTGGAAGGTTTTGTTTAAGAATATTTTAAGACAAGGAGAAGTACCAACATCCTAAAAGAAAGCAGTGACAGCTGTAATACCTAACAGAGTAAAGATCCATCAGATCCAGCTTAATACAGGCCCATTTCAACACTAAACCATGATTATAAAGTGTTCATATGTCTATAATGGCTAAAAGATTGGCAAACGTAATGCTAAAATTGATAGATATGATCAATGTGGTTTTGTGGAGGGGTGACAAACATTTGATACCATTAACAGAACACTGATGATCCAGAGGGAAGCAGAATGTAACAAATACCATTGTTATTGGTGGGTATTGATGCAGACAAAGCATATGATAGAGTAAGCTGGGACATTATGAGCAGGACAAAGGAAGCATTTGCATTTCCTGAAAAAATTATAAGGCTGATTAGGAGGACATATGAGGGATTGGAGGTGAAAATTCAAGTGGATGGAGTCCTCTCTAATAATATCTACATGAGCAGAGGAACCAGGCAGGGGTGTCCTCTTTCCCCTTTGTTTTCTGCATTATATTTAGAACCATTGGCAAAGGAAATAAGGGGCTGAGAAATTCAAGAAAGTACAGCTGTGCACACTTACCATAAATGTAGATGTTCGAGTTTATTCACTGTTGCAGTCATTAAATTTGGATTATTTGCCTGCAGGTAGCCCTCAACTGGCCTGAATATAAAAGTCTTGGGTCCTGTGTCGGATGTTGTCTCTTCTTCCATGATGTCAGGTGGTCAGGGGTATAAAGCATGCACCCGATACCATTACATCAGTTTTTCTTGCCCCAGATGTCAGGTGCCCCCATAATGGGAAGCAATTATATATAAGGTAACACCTCCAACAAAAAGTAAATACATCAGAAAGCTGAAATACACTAAACAAGAAGAAAGGTATAGCCAAGAGAAGTCAGGGGGCTCGAGGGAGGGTAACTAGGACTGCAACAGTGAATATACTCGAACATCTACATTTATGGTAAGTGTACACAACTGTACTATGTTCTTCGTGTTTCACTGTTGCAGTCATTACATTACAAAACTAAGGAAGGGAGGAGGCAGTTAGAGAGCATTAGGACCAGCTATTAAGCCGTGCAAGACTGCAGTGGCAAAACCAGCTCTGGATTTAGATAAAATAGGCAAGTGATAATGCTTGGTGAAAGTATGTACAGAGCTCCAGGTAGCAGCTTCTAGGATGTCCCTGGTACGGACACCTCTGAGAAAGGCAAAAGTAGATGCAGCCCTGGTGGAATGTGATCTTATCCCCTATGGGGTAGGTTTTCCATGGGGTTTACTGCAGAAATGAATGCAATGGCCTATCCACTTAGAAATGGTTTGTTTTACAATGTCCTTCCCCTCTGCCCCTGCAGCAAAGGCAACCAACAACTGTTCAGTTTTTCTGAGCAGCTTAGTCCTGTCCAAATAAAATCTAAGTTGTCTGTGCACGTCTAAAGAGTGCAGTATTCATTCTCCTTTGTTCTGTGGATTAGGAAAGAAGGTTGGCAAATGAATGGACTGATTAAGGTCCACACTGGATACCACCTTGGGCATAAAGGAAGGGTTGGTCCTGAGGGATACCCTGTCTGCATGGAAGATGATGAGGGGCTCCACTGCCATGAGGGCCTGTAATTCAGACACTCTTCTTGCAGAAGTGATGGCTAGAAGGAAGGCTGTTTTCCACGAAAGGAATTTCAACTCTGCAGTTGCAGCTGGCTCAAAAGGAGGTACAGTGACCTTTTCGAATACAAAATTAAGGTCCCAGGCTGGCTCTCCTGTGTGGTCTTAAATTTTTGGCCCCTCTGAGGAATTGTTTCAGCAGGGGATGAGAGAAGAGGGGTGGCTCAGTATTATAATGTGCTGAAATGACTGAGGCATGAATTTTAATTGATGAAAAGGAAAGGCCCTTGTGGAGCATCTCTGTTAAGTATTGAAGAATATGCGGTAAGCTGGGCACTGTTGTGCCCACCCCTTGAGTCTGGCTCCAGGAACAGTATCTTTTCCACTTTTCAGCATAGGATGTTCTAGTACTAGGCCTCCTTGCCTCCACAATGATATCTAGCACCAGCTTACTGAGGGATGCTATTGGAGAGCTCAGGTAATTAGCCAGGCTGCAAGGTTCAGAGTCTGAAGCTGGGGGTGAAGAATCTGGCCCTCCTGCTGGGACAGCAGGGAAGGGGTCTGAGGCAGGTGCCATGGTTAGAGCAGTGACATACTGCACAAGAGGGGGTACCAGCACTGGTGTGGCCAGTCTGGTGCAATCAGTACTGTCCTTGGTTTATTCTGTTTGAGCTTTAGGGGACAGTCAGAGAGGGAAAGGCATAAACTGAGAGGCTTTCCCAGGTGAAGGACAGGGCATCCACTTTCCAAGCTTGTCTGTGGGAGTCCTTGTCCAGAATTTGTTCAACTGGTAGTTGTGAGGGGAGGCAAACAGGTCTATCTCTGGGTTCCCCCATTTGTTTCTCAAAATGTTGAATATCTTTGGTTCCAGTTTCCATTCGTGTGGGTGCATGAGATTTCTGCTTAGGTCAACTGTCAGTGAAGTTAGCTTGCCTGGCAGGAACTGAGCTTGTAGGTGCACTTGGTAGCTCAAGGTTGTGTTCCACAGAGCCATGGCTAGTCTGCAGAGAGGGTACGAGTGGGTTCCCCCACTTGTTTATGTACCACATAACAGTGGTGTTGTCTGTCTTTACCAATAATTGTCCTGGAAGAATGTGGTCCTTGAAGGCTGTCAGAGAATTCTATACAGCTAACATTTCTTTTTGATTGATATGCAGGTGCATTTGACTCGGGTTCCATTTGCCCTGAATGCACTGCCTTGCCAAACAAGCCCCCCCATGCATAGTCTGATGCGTCTGTTGTTAGGGTTTGGGCGGAAGGGGGTAGACTGAGTGGCAGTCCCTTGTTGTGGTAGCAGGCCTCTGCCCACCAAAGAAACTCTGTCTTTATAAAAGGAATAATGGGAATCATTGATGCCAGGTTCTGAGAATGTTGACACCATTGTTATTTTAGATACCATTGTAGTTTCCTCATATGCAGTCTTGCATGTGGAATTAGTAGGATGCAAGAGGCCATGAACCCCAGGGCTTGCAGGACGTTCCTTGCAGACAGCTGGGTCTTTGTGGCCAGTAGTTTGAAGTAGGCTGTCAAATAAACCTGTTTCTCTGGCGTGAGGTAAGCCATCTGGGAAGTTGTGTTCAAGCTTGCTCCCAGGAATACAATTTGTTGGCAGGGTACTAGATGAGATTTATTTTAGTTTATGGTGTACCCCAGTGAGGTTAGCAGTTTCTTTACAAATGCCAGATGATTTAGTAGCATGTCCTGGCTTTCTGCTTGAATTAGACAATCGTCCAGGTATGGGTATATCTGAATATTTCTTTGCCTGCAAAATGCAATGACTGGAGCTAGGCACTTTGTGAATACCCTGGGCGCAGTAGATAAGCCAAAGGGAAGTGCAGAGAACTGATCATGCCTGTAGCCTGCTCTGAAGCGTAGGTATTTCCTGCAAGATTCCCTTATTGGAATGTGCAGGTAAGCTTCCTTCAAGTCCAAGGTTGCCAACAAGGCATCTTTGCCTAGCATGGGAAGCAGCTGATGAAGAGAGTTAGCATTTTGAATTTTGGGATTACCAAAAAGGTGATTAGAATAGAGAGGTTCAGGATAGGATGCCAGGAGCTATCTTTTCTGGGTACCAGGAAAAGTCTTTAGTAAAAACCTTGTCCCCTTTCTTCTGCTGGGACAGGTTGAACAGCCCTGATACTTAGAAGAGAGAGAACCTGCTGTTGAGCCTCTGCTCACTGATTTAGGGGTAGGTCTTGCCAACCGTTTGGGGTTGGTAAGGTGTGGAAGTGGAATCTGTATCCTTGGGAAACTATATTTACAACCCATTTGTCCCGGGTAATGAGTTCCCAGTTTTTTGCATTCAGGGCAATCTTTCCCCGTAAGGGAGCAGTCAGTTGAGCAGGGCTTGGAAGGTATAAGGTTAAGTCATTGTGACAGTTTTCCATGGGGGATGTTTTAATACTTCCAGCTTTTGACGTGGGAGCCCCGCACTGCTTAGGGCTGTGAGTACCTTGAGACTGCAGCCTAGGTGGTCTGCTGTTCCTAGGTTTGGACTGAGAAGGCCTGGAAGAGACAGGAAAGGACCAATTCTTAGAAGGCCAATGCCTACTAAATCTGGGAAGCTGTACTTGCAGGAAATCTTTAACAGTTTGCACAGATTTAGCCTTTTCCTCCATCTTTTTAAGTACTTCTGCTTTGTTGCCAAACAGGCAGTCTTGGTTTAAGGGAGCATCCAGTAATTTAGCTTTAACCTGATCTGACAAATTTTGCTCCTTAAGCCAAGCATGCCTTCTAAGAAGAGACCCAGTGACAGCAGCCCTGCAAGATGCTTCTAAAGAGTCAAAACCATAATGCAAAGTATGTTTACCAACTTGTTCAGCAGAATGCATTAAATCCTGTAATTCTTTATTTTCAGCACAGTCAGGAATCAACATAATTTTCTGTTTAAGTAGTCCAATAATATGCTGCTGATACTTTAACATATGAAACTGGTAGTTTGGATCTCAACTGCCTTTCTCTGTCCTTTTCTTTGCGTTTTTATGTACTCCGGTAGTCGGATTGCTATCCGACGACATCTCTGGGCAGTTAAATCTGTTTCCAAAATACTTGGATGCAAAAATATACAGACGCTTAATAGTGCGTTGGTTAAATCTAGCACAAAACCGACAGCCAGGCACGTTGTGATCAGGGCCTAGGCAAGGAATACAATATAAATGGAAATCATTATGAGGTACTTGCTTCCCACAAGTAATACAATTATTAACTTTTTCTGACATCGGTAAAAAGCAAGAAACAAGTTTTCCCAACGGGGTACTTCGCTTTATTGAAGACTTTGGTTCTGAAACTCAAACACGAATATTTCAGTAGTCGGCCAACCGGCACTTGCGAAATGCTTCTGCTTTGGGCACCGCATGGCAAGAAAGACTAAAGAAAATGGCGTCGGCTGCATGTTTTATACCCCTGATGACATGACGTCATGGAAGAGAAGACAGCAACCAACGCAGGACCCAAGAGTTTGGAATTCAGGCCGAGTGAGGGCAACCTGCCAGCAGATTACCCAAAATGTAATGACTGCAACAGTGAAACATGAAGAACATCTGGCAGTTTAAGGCTCTTATGGCCAAAGTAGCAGAAGTGTATACCTTCTTACCCCATCTGTCCAAGGCCCTGGAATCTCTATCAGAGGGGGTAGGGTTTTTGGCAGTAGTAGCCTTAATGCCTTTAGGTCCCTGTGAAATGGTCTCTGGGTCCGCAGTAGGATTCTTGAAGAGGAACTTGTGAGAGTCAGGTACTCTAATACCTGTCAGGTTTCCTGGGAGACTGAGGTAAAGTGTCTGGGGCCAGGCTAGATTCCAAGAAGGCATCATCTACAACGTCCAGGACAGGAGCAATAGCTACAGGCCTGTGTTGAGGTAGGAGTAAGAATTCCCTAAGCCTCTTTCTGGAATCAGAATAATCCTGGCTTTCCCAGCGGAAATGCTCTTTAAGAGTGTGCAAGGTTCCACCAAAAGAAATATCTTCTGGAGGGGAAGCAAAGGGAACTTGCTTTCCACAACATTGTCAACTTTTACTGACATCGGTTTAGAGCAAAAAAGGGATCCCCAATGGGGTACTTAGCTTTTTTGAAGACTTCGGTTCTGAAACTCGAAAACGAAAATTTCAGGAGTCAGCCGACCAGCACTTGCGAACTGCGTCTGCTTCAGGAACCACACAGCAAGAAAGACTGATGTAATGGCGTCGGCTGCATGCTTTATACCCCTGACGTCATAGAAGAAGAGACAGTATCCGATGCAGGACCCAAGACTTTGATATTCAGGCCAGCTGAGGGCTACCTGCAGGCAGATAACCCAAATGTAATGACTGCAACAGTGAAACACGAAGAACATCATAATTGGCATGGTAGTCAAGAAAATCTGGTTCTATCTGCAGATATTTTATACCTTAAAAACCAAAAAGAAACCTTACAGTGTTGTAGAACATTCTGAGACAGATTCAAATATTTTCAGGATATAAAATGAATGAAACTAAAACAAAATCAATAGTGGCAAATTATGTACTCACATATGAAATGGTTCAGCAATACCCATATTTATGGGGACACAATAAAATTAAGTATTTAGGAATATGGATTAAAAATTATTCTGGTGTGGCAGCTAAGGATATGTGGAAAGAGAATAAACAGAAGATAATGCAAAAACTGAGAAAATTGAAGCTTTGTTATACTGATATGGATACAAGCAGTTAAAATGTTTTAGTCCCATCAGACTAATATAAAGGTCAGGCATATTTTTATCAACCAGAGAAGTTGTGGATAGCAATTAATAAAGAACTCAAGGACTTTATCTGGGAGGGGAAGATGGCAAGAGTCAAGTGGGATAAACTAATTCTTCTAGTAAAACAGGGTGGACCTGGATTACCCTATTTGAAGGGGTATTTCAGAGCTAGATAGTTAAGGCTCCTACACACAGCACAAGCAGAAAAATATAATTCAAAGTGAAAAGGAAGGATGGTGAAACGGGGAAGCTCAAGAAGTGAGACTGGGATTTTGGATGCAGGCCTTTAAGGAAAATAACAATAATTATACAGAATATTATATCTATAAAGTAGCCAAAAGTATCCTAAAAACTAAACCAACATGGGAATGGAGAAAGTAGATTCTGTCAATAGGGTTAACTGCAATTAGGGGTATAGACTATAGGCATGATGGGGCTGGAATTTGTTGGAGAAAACTGGCAAAGAAACCAAGGTATTGGGAGCAAATAACTAGAGAGGGAAAGATGGCAGAATGGGAAGACGCCAATAATTTATTTGGATTGCAGGTTAGAGATTGCTTTCATGCCTTCTAGCTTATCAGTGGGAGTGGTAAGTACTAGGTAGCCTATCTACCACAAGAGGAGTGTTTTTTGGCCCATAAATTGTACTTTATTGACCATCTAGACAGCTTGTTCATCTCTTTCAACTTTCTGGTTTAAAAGCCCACATCTGCGCTCATTTCCCACCTTTCCTGTAACTAACCTAGTCCACATACAGAGTTGCTGTGTCCAGGACTGTTTGTAAGCTTCTGAGCAGTGCCAAAGTCTGTTCTTCAATTTTTCTCTTAAATCTGCTAGTTCTCTCCTCTCCTGCACTTTTACTAGCTTGTTAGTTTAGCCCTTTGCCAGACTTCTTGTAGCAATTATTGTAGAACACAAAAGTGCTACCGCCACTAAACGTTCTACAAGGGAATAGCTCCAGTACTTATTAATGCCCACCCCTCCAGGCATGTCTGAAGGTCAGTGCCCTGTGCTTTCCCTTATTAACCTGGTGAACTTGGGCATCCTAAGGCAATGTAGCAACTACCTCATGTATACTGACAACCCTCTCCTCTTACCCCCTAATACTCAGACTTGTGAGACATGCACTTATATATCCAAATTGGAAGCCACACACTCTCCAGCCTACACAAGAATAGCTGGTCAAGAGGAGAAGGTCAACACTTGGCACTACACCACATGAACACACAGACCTCCAGAACACACACCAGCATTGCCTTCACATAAAAACACAAACCACACACTCACCTTCACGGAGGCTCTCAAAATAATCTAACCAAACAGCAGAGACCTCCAAGGTAGAAATGCACTCACCCACCACAACACTAATCATGAGACACATAACTCTCCTAAACAGTGTGCCACTCAACCAAACCCCTTGAGGCAAAACAGCATGCCCAACTACACTAGTCATAGGTGACTCAATAATGAGGCACACTGATGTCCCACTCACTTTCTCCTTATTCAACCTAGCAACAGTCAACTGCCTGTCAGGCACCAGGACCCGCCAAATAATGCATGCACTCAGGTCCCTCAACAACATATAGAAATATGACTCTGTCATTGTATATGTGGGTGTGAATGACCTGAAACGTACCTCCCTAGACTACATGAAAAGAGACATGGAGGAGCTCTCCATTTATGTAGCCCAGGCGGGTATGACCCTAGCCCTGAGCAGCATCCCTACCATCACCCAGAATGATACCACAGTACAAGCAGAAAATTATTGATTTCAACAACTGGCTAAGTTTCTGGTGTCATTCTAAGGGGATCCAGTATCTGCCTGCCTGGGATGACATGACTGACGGACCTCGATGCTTTGCCTGAGATGGCCTGCATATGTCACCCCTGGGGTTCCAGATACTACCAAGGCTCTTACCACCCCTACAGTGCCTTTTTTACGCGGTGTTCCAAAGACCAAATTACCACCGTAACAGCTACAAACAAATGCAATTTGGGGGTCATGCTGCTCAATGCTAGAAGTCTAAATCTCAAAATGCACTTGCTCAAGGTACTCCTTAAAATGGAGAACATCGACATTTGTGCTGTAACAGAGACCTGGTTCAAGGCAGCAGAAGCACCCTGCACTACCAGGCTACAACTCATTCCACACTTTTTGGCCCCAGAACTTGGACCGAAGGCGGTGATGTTTCCATATTCATAAAGGATGCGCACACCTCTAGACTGGTAGCCCAACATAACGCACTTCAGATACTTCAGGTGCAGCCAACATTGGGTAAGACAGCGATTCAGGTCGTAGCCTGCTATAGGTCCCCAACCATGTCCCAAGATTCACACTCTACATTCCTAAGCACCCTGGAGAATATTAGGGTCCAATCTAACACTCTCATACTGGGCGACTTCAACTACCCCTCCATTAACTGGGAGAACTACTTATGTACAAATACACTTGCCCAACGCTTTCTGGAATTCATTATTTCCAGTGCCCTGGACCAACTTGTTCTTACCCCCACTAGAGGTAGCAACACCCTTGACCTGGTCATTACTAACATGGGCGACCGTTGCTCTATACCAATAGTCAACTCCTCCCTGGTTAGATCCGATCACAAGTTAATCACCTTGGAAATCCACATCCCTCCCACCCCCCAACAAAGGTAACCACCATGAAAAACTTCTCCAAAGCTAACTTTGGGCTCCTAAAAACAGAGGTGGCTAACTTCATGGCACCCATGCAAATGAAGAATAGTTGCTTGACCGCCATATCATACACCAATGCACTGTACGAACATGTACACAAATGCATGGATCTCACCATACCCAATAGAACCAAGATGCTGTCCTCAAAAAAAAAGGAAGCCAATCTGGTGGTCCCCTGCCATAAACACACTCTACAACAGGAGGAGGAAACTGATGCGGAATAAGGTGAAGTACCAAGACTGGAAAAACTCCCTTATCAGCCTTAGCAAAAGGTTGAGATTCCTCATCAAATTGAAGGTGGGAGAGGAACATAGTTTACAACAGTGAGGATGTACATGGGGGACATAGAAGGGAAAATACAACAAAAGATGGTTGAACTCTTGAAATTTATGAAAATATTTGGTATGGAAGACATGAATTCATGAAAATATTAGGTATGGAAGATGTGAATTCAGACTTAGGAATTCAAGAGAGAATTCATACATTCCCCAAAGTAAAACAACTGGGCTAGACTAGTCAGAAATTATATCTGACAGGAACATCAGCATTTAATTGAAAGCTTCAACACACATCCAAAAACTATTTCAGACCATGCGCCAACAACTAAGACAAAAATGTTGAGTAATGAAAAACAAATTAAACACTGGTGCTTCTCCATCTAGCTATTAAAAAGAGGTGAATTTAAGGAATGGTTAGTGGAAATAATTTGAGAGTTATTAGGGAAGATAGAAAGCACAGTGGCAGAGCAGATAGCATTGTCGCCTCACAGCAAGAGGTTCTCCAGTTAGATTCTTGGGTTGGGTACCTTCTGTGTAGAGTTTGCATGTCCTCCCTGTGTTTATGTGCGTTTCCTCCGGGTGCTCAGATTTCCTCCCACATTCCAAAGGCATGCAGTAGATGGACTGGAGACACTAACTTGGCCACAGGTATGAGTGTGCATTTGAGTGTGGTGTGGAAGAACTACCGAGGCAGGGCTAGATACCCAGCGGTGTAAACCTTGGCTCTAGATGGTTGCCACTGTTGAAGTGATACCCTGACCTCAGGTGCAAAAATGGGAAAAAGGGGATATGGATAGATTAGGGAAGATGGAAATTTCTTCAGAAGTTATAGCTATTGAGAAGGACAAAATTGAAGTGGTGTTTAAAAATAGGGTAGAAATAAAAAAGGAGACATGGTTAATAATTAAGATTTATTTACAGGGACTGACAAAAGGTTAAACTATTGCAAAATAAGTAGCATTTCACAGAAGAAGAGGCACAACTGCAGAGTGCTAAAGAGAAAATAAAGATATATCTGGATAATATGCACAAGTTTAAAATGATTGCTGTTAAGCAACTACTTTTTAACAATAACTCCAGAACATAAAAAGAAGTTATGTACTAACCATAACATTCCATCTAAGTTGTCGATTTTCATGTATCCTCAATGGATGGGTTTAGTTCCAATCCCTCAGAACCAACTTGGCTACTTATTAAAGCTTGTGGCAACCAAAACCTCTTCACCTTCCCCTCTACCCATAATGCACCTGGTTCATTACCTCAGAGTTGGCTGAAAGAAGAAGCAGAAGAAGAGGGGCAGAGCCTAGATGGCCAACTGAACGCAGTGAATTTTGAGAGCTCCATAAACTAGTATAATAATATAGGAAAATGTTATTATTTTCAAGTTTAAAACGTCAGAAATCTATAGATAAACTACTAAACTACATAAATATCAATTTTGGTGGAGATGTACAAAAATTTTCCTGTCACGTAACTTGGAGATATATTGAGTCACTGAATATGAACAACTCAAGGAATTCGCATCCAGATGCTGCTTTGAAAAAAAAGAACTGCAATTGATGACATCTACCTTACAGGAACTATCTTTGAAGATGGATGGCTTTAAAAATAACTTGGAAAACCTCAAATTAAAATCTCAAAAACAGACCAATATTCTTAAGGAACTATTACAACAACACCATACACAAATAAATATAGAGATTTCTCTAAATGACATTGAAGGGAGACTCAAAGAGGAAGAATTCCAAAAAGATTTTCTGCTTAAATAGAATACATGGCTGCTTAACAAAATAGATGACTTAGAAAACAGAGAAAGGAGAAGCATAAGGATTTTTGGTCTGCTTGAAAACACTTAAGGAGACGACATTATTTCACTCAACCTGGATTACTAAATTTTTAGACTTGAAAGAGGGACTTTCATTTGGAATTGAAAGAGCGCATAGAGCACTGAGGAAACCTGCTCCTAACTCAACAAATACTCCACCTAGATCCATAATTATAAAACTTCTTTCATTTCTGGACAAGGAAAGTACAGTTGTGTACACTTACCATAAATGTAGATGTTCGAGTGTATTCACTGTTGCAGTCATTACATTTGGGTAATCTGCTGGCAGGTTGCCCTCGGTCGGCCTAAATAGCAAAGTCTTGGGTCCTGCGTCGGTTGCTGTCTCCTCTTCCATGATGTCAGGTCGTCAGGGGTATAAAACATGCAGCCGACGTCATTTTAATCAGTTTTTCTTGCCCCAGATGTCAGGTGCCCCCCAAATGGGGAGCAAAAAATATACATAAACTGTAAATATATAAATGCACCTTAGAAACATAAAATTTACCTTCAACTAAAAGCAAATACACCACAAAGGCTTTTGAGTATAGTGAAGGAAAGAAAGGTATAGAATGGGGGATGGCGGGTGGGTAACCTCGACTGCAACAGTGAATATACTCGAACATCAACTTTTATGGTAAGTGTACACAACTGTACTATGTTCTTCGTGTTTCACTGTTGCAGTCATTACATTTGGGTAGAATCCCAAAGCTATGGATGGGAGGATGGAACTAAACAGCATTAGGCGCAGCTATAAGGCCCTGCAGGGCTGCAGTGGCAAAGCTTACCCTGGATTTAGAGAACAGAGGTAAATGATAATGCTTTGTGAACGTATGAACAGAGCTCCAAGTAGCAGCTTCTAGAATGTCTTTGGTTGGGACCCCTCTGAGAAAAGCTGCTGAAGTAGAGGCAGCCCTGGTGGAATGGGATCTGATCCCCTTGGGCAAAGGTTTACCATGGTCAAGTAGCAGAAATGAATGCAATGGCTTATCCATTTAGAAATGGTCTGCTTTGATATAGCCTTTCCCTCTGATCCTGCAGCAAATGCTACCAGTAGTTGCTCAGACTTTCTTAGAGATTTTGTCATGTTTAAGTAGAATCTTAGTTGTCTGTGTACATCCAATGAATGTAGAATCCGCTCCCCCTTGTTCTGCGGATTTGGGAAAAAAGTTGGCAGGTGAATGGTCTGGTTAAGAGCTACACTGGATACCACCTTAGGCATAAAAGAAGGATTGGTCCTGAGGGCCACCCTGTCCGGGTAAAATATAATGAAAGGCTCCACTGCTATGAGAGCCTGTAGTTCTGAAACCCTTCTAGCTGAAGTGACTGCCAGAAGAAAAGTGGTCTTCCAAGAAAGAAATTTTATATCCACAGTAGCTGCTGATTCAAAAGGAGGCAGGGTGAGTTTTTCCAGCACAAAATTGAGGTCCCATGCAGGAGTTGGTGCTCTCCTGGGTGGCCTTACATTTTTGGCCCCTCTGAGATACTGTTTTAGCAGTGGATGAGAAAAGAGGTGAGGCTCTGTTGTAATGAGCCGAGATGGCAGAGGCATGGATTTTTATTGAAGAAAAAGATAGGCCCTTGTCAAGCATCTCAGTTAAGTATTGTAAAATCTTAGGAATATTCGGCTTTGCTGTGTCTAATTCCTTGTACTTGGTTCCAAGCACAGAATCGCTTCCATTTATCAGCATAAGATTTTCTAGTACTAGGACTTCTGGCTTCCAAAATGACATCCATCGCAGGTTTACTGAGAGATGTGGTTTGAATAATTAGTTGATTAGCCATGCTGCAAAATTCAGAGTTTGGAGCAGTGTGTGCAGAATTTGATAGTTCTGCTGAGACAAAAGATGAGGTGTTTGAGGCAAGTACCACGGAGGAAGGTGTGACATATTCCTTAGAAGCGGGTACCAGTGTTGGCGAGGCCAGTCTGGAGCAATTAGAATCATTTTTGGTTTTTCCTGTCTGACTTTTAGTAAGACCTTGGAGAGTAGAGGCAGAGGGGGAAAGGCATAGACTGATAGGTTTTTCCAGCTGAAGGACAGAGCATCCACTTTCCATGCTTTTTTGTGATGAGTTCTTGTGCAGAATTTGTCCAACTGATAGTTTTGGGGAGAGGCAAATAGATCTATGTCTGGGCTTCCCATTTCTGTGTTAACAAGCTTAAGATTTGTGGATCCAGTTTTCATTCGTGCGGGTCCATAAGATTTCTGCTTAGGTCGTCTGACAGAGTATTTTGCTTTCCTGGCAGGAATTGAGCTTAAGTCAAGGCTGTGTTCCACACGGCCATGGCTAGTCTGCAAAAGGGTTAGGAATGGGTACTCCCCTGCTTGTTTATGTACCACATAACTGTGGTGTTGTCCCGTCTTTATCAGTAGTTGTCCTGTATGAAGTAAGTCCTTGAAGGCTGTCAGAGCATTCTGAACAGCTAGCATTTCTTTCTGGTTGATATGCAGATGCATTTGGTTTGGGCTCCATTTGCCCTGAATGCATCTCCCTGCCAAGTGGGCCCTCCAAGCATAGTTTGATGCGTCTGTAGTTAGGGTTTGGGTGGCAGGGGGTAGAGTGAATGACAGTCCCTTGTTTTGGTGACATGTCTCTGTCCACCAAAGAAACTCCTGTTGTAGGCAGGGAATGAGAGGAATCACTGTTTCCAGGCTGTGACAATGTTGACTCCATAAACTTTTTAGGTACCATTGAAGTTTCCTCATATGCAGTCTCGCATATGGAATTAGTAGAATGCAGGATGCCATGAACCCCAAAGCCTGCAGAATTTGTCTTGCAGATAACTGGGTTTTCGTTGCCATTTGTTTGAAGTATGTTGTCAATTGCATTTGTTTGTCTGGCGTGAGGTAAGCCATCTGGGTAGTTGTATTCAAGCTTGCACCCAGGAATGTAATTATTTGAGAGGGTACCAGTTGTGATTTCTTTTTGTTTACGGTGTACCCTAGGCATGTTAGAGGCCTTTTTATAAACGCCAGATGTTGAAGAAGACAGTGCCCTTGTCCTCTGCCTGAATGAGACAAACGGCCAGATACGGATAAATTTGAATGTTTCTTTGTCTGCAGAATACAATTACTGGTGCCAGGCACTTTGTAAAGACCCTGGGCGCAGTAGATAAGCCAAAGGGCAGTGCAGAGAATTGGTAATGCAAAAAACCTGCTTTGAAGCGGAGGTATCTTCTGCAAGATTCCCTTATTGGGATATGCAGGTATGCCTCTTAAGTCTAGAGTTGCTAACCAGGCATTCTTGCCTAGCATAGGCAGTAGGTGTTGTAAAGTCAGCATTTTGAATTTTGGAATGTCCAGGAACGTGTTCAGAATCGATAAGTCCAGTATTGGATGCCATGATTTGTCTTTTCTGGGTGCCAGGAAAAGTCTTGAATAAAATCCTTGTCCTTTTTCCTTTTCTGGTATCGGTTGAATAGCCCCCATATCCATGCGGGACATGACTTGTTTCTGGGCCTCTGCCCACTGGTTTTGTGGCAGATCTGGCTATCCGTTTGGGATTGGCAAAGTATGGAAATTAAATCTGTACCCCTGGGATACTATGTTTAATACCCACTTGTCCTGGGTAATTAACTGCCAATTATGAGCACGAAGTGCTAGTTTGCCCCCCAGGGGGGCTGCCAAAAGATAAGTGCTTGGAGATGGTAGAGGAAAGTCATTGAGACTGCTTACTGTAGGGTTGTGCTTTGTTACCTCCAGATTTGGAGGTGGAGGCACCCTATTGCTTTAACCTGTAAGATCCCTGTGAATGATATCTGGAGCTTTTTGAGCACCTGGGTTTGCCCTGAGTGGCTCTTTTGGACACAGAAAAAGACCAATTTTTAGTATTTCAGTGCCTACTGAACCTTGGTGGCTACACTTGCAAGAAATCTTTTACAGTTTGCATAAATTTAGCTTTGTCTTCCATTTTCTTTAAAACCTCTTCTGCCTTATTACCAAACAGAGTATCATGCTGCAAAGGGGCATCCAACAATTTAGCTTTAACATGATCAGGCAGATTTTGCTCCTTGAGTCAGGCATGCCTTCTTATCACAGATCCAGTTACAGTGGCCCTGCAAGAGGCTTCCAAGGAATCAAAACCACATTGCAAAGTATGCTATCCAACTTATTCTGCTGAATGCAATAAATCCTGTAACTCTATTTCCCACACAATCAGAAATCAACATAATTTTCTGTTTCAGTAAGCCCATAACATGCTGTTGCTATTTAAGCATATGAAACTGGCAGTTTAAAGCCCTGATTGCCAAGGTTGCAGATGTATAAACCTTCTTACCCCATCTATCCAGCACCATGGAATCTCTACCAGAAGGGGTAGGATTTTTGGCTGTAGAAGCCTTAACACTCTTGGAACCCTGAGAAATAGTCAAAGGATCAGCAGCAGGATTTTTGAAAAGAAATTTGTGGGAGTCAGGAACCCTGCAATATCTGTCTGGCTTACTAGGAGCTGGAGGTAGGGAATCAGGAGCCATGCTTGATTCCGAGAACACATCATCAATAATGTCTAATAAAGGAGGTATTGCCAAAGGCCTATGCTGAGGAAGAAGGAAATCCCTAAGCCTCTTTTTTGATTCAGAGAAGTCCTGACTCTCCCAGTGAAAATGTTCCCTTAAAGTATGCAAACAGTAATCCTCAGAAGGAGATGCAGATGGGAAGGATTCCTCTGCATCAGAATCCTCATAAGATGGAACAGAAAATTCCTGATCAGAAGACGAATCAGAAGAAATGGAAACCTGATCTGAAGATTCATAATCAGTGCCTTGCCTAAGCCTCTTAGCAGGGGGGGGGGGGGGCGGGATTTGGGAACCCCTGATCAAGATCAAGGTAATTAAATCCTCAGCCATTTTGATCATTTGTTTTTTAGGCATAGGGGCCTGAGCACGTGGCTCATGCGTCAGTTTTTTAGACATAGAACTTGTTTTTGACCTTGTTTTTGTTGATGGCATCGGTTTAATATAAAAATATTGTGGCCTGAAAACACCCTCAGAAGCAGGTGCCTGCTCAACGGCTCCGGACCCATCCAAGGGAACAGACATCTGCGGGTTCAATACTTGGCGAATCTCGCGGCATACCGGACTCCGAATGGGTCTTGGTAGAGGCCTGTGACTAAAAAGTAGTGGGTATCAGGGGCTGCGAAAGCACCTCACTGAGTACCGGTGAACCATCGACTGGCTTAGGAGAAGCTTCATTGTCAGTTTTGGACCTCGATGGTCCATCTCTGTCTTTTTCCTTGCGTTTTTTGTGAACTCCGGTAGTCTGATTGCTAACCGACGACATTTCAGGGTAGTTAAATCCTGAACCAAAATATTTAGAAGCAAAAATATATCGACGCTTAATAGTGCGTTGGTTAAATTTTGCACAAAACTGACAGCAAGGCACGTTGTGATCAGGGCCTAGGCAAGGAATACAGTACAAATGAAAATCCTTATGAGGTATTTGCTTCCCACAAGTAATGCAATTATTAACTTTTCCTGACATCGGTAAGGAGCAAGAAAAAGTTTCCCCAACGGGGTACTTAGCTTTAGTTTGAAGACTTCGGTTCTGAAACTCGAAAACGAAAATTTCAGGAGTAGGACGACCGGCACTTGGGAACTGCTTCTGCCTCGGGCACTGCACGGCAAGAAAGACTGATCAAAATGGCGTCGGCTGCATGTTTTATACCCCTGACGACCTGATGTCATGGAAGAGGAGACAGCAACCGATGCAGGACCCAAGACTTTTTTATTCAGGCCGACTGAGGGCAACCTGCCAGCAGATTACCCAAATGTAATGACTTCAACAGTGAAACGCGAACAACATCTAATATTAAAATCTGCTTGGAGAAAATCACCCTTAAAATACAATCAAAGCCTTTTTTATTCAGGCCGACTGAAGGCAACCTGACAGCAGATTACCCAAATGTAATGACTGCAACAGTGAAACGCGAACAACATCTAATATTAAAATCTGCTTGGAGAAAATCACCCTTAAAATACAATCAAAGCCAGATAAGGTTTGACAATGACAACTGTTCCAGAATACTAGAACAAAGGAAAAAAATCTGGTCAATAATAAAACTGTTGAAACAAAACAACATTAAAGCACAGCTGGCCTTTCCAGCCAAGATAAAAATACTTTTTGCCAATGAGATGAGAACCTTTAATGACTTAGAAGAAGCTACTATATTCATCAAAAACAACATAGTGTCTTATCCCAGAAGAAATGGAATGGATGGACCCTACTCTTAAAAGAATAAAAGAAACAAATCCTTGGACTGATGCTAGAAAGAAGAAGAAACAAAAAACTGATTCCAAGATAGCTGTCCCCAAAAAAAAAAAAAAAAAAAAAACTACATCTCTCAAAGTATTAACTGATACGGTACATCACTTGTCATCTGTCATTATTTAAAAAAAGAGGGTTTCTTAAACAACTGAGAAACAGTAATGATTTATTCAGAATGTTCAAAGAGTCCAGTAATTCTTCACAAACAAAGGTAGGTCAAGATGAGTTACTCTATACATTACGCCAAACAAAGCAACATATAATATAAACATAGAAGTTTCTATTCCCCTACTTGAACTCCCTGAATACTTATAAGTAAAAACAATGAAAAATTAACAATATAATAATTTAAGTAATTAATTAACTAATTCAACAAGGTGACATTCATCAGAGTTCAGACTCAAATGTAACAAATTAACATCATATACAATAACAGTAACAGTAGCGTGTTTTGAAAAAAAAAAAAAAAGCCGTCATGGACACTAATGACTTTTTCAGTTAAAGTGTGATTTAGAAATGTCACGTATATCCTGGTTGAATAATAGTAGCAAGCTCTTAGTACAAATGTCATCATTATTCTGTCTAAATAGAGTTAATATTAATTATGGCAGGTTTCACAGCTATAAGTGCTGTTTGATCAATTATGATATGGTGTGTGTGGATGCAGCCGTGTCTGGCAGCTAGTACAAATGTCATTATTATTCTGTCTAAACATAGTTAATATCAATTATTGCAGGTATCATAGCTTCGAGTGCTGTTTGATTAAGCCTGACATGGTGTGTGTGGATGCAGCTGTTGTATGTTGCAGTTTTCGTCTCCAGGAAGCTGTGGGTTGCGGCTTCTGATCATGGGTTTACTGATGCTTGTGTATTAGGAAGAGACAATTGGCATTTTAGCCTTGATCCAGGGGAAGGGGGTGGATAAAACTCTGATTTGGGATATTTTGGCAGAGAATAGTTTGTTTATACATCTGCTGAGTGAGAGGTTGGACGGCTGGAAGAATGTGTTGTCTCTTGTTGTGGCAACTTGTTGGGATTTTTTTTTTTTTTTATCTGTTTGCTCTCCGTTCTTTTCCTGGCTGCTGCTGCCTTGCTGAAAGGGAGGGAATTTAGGTTTGAAGTGAAGTTTCAGGTGCATCATGCGCCTCTCGTATGCAGTACACAGACACACTAACAGAAACAGACACTCCCAGACTGCTATGGTAACGGAGACAGAGTGGCGATAATGCTTAATGGCTCCGAGGAGCCTCCGAGATGATTCTAACACTAACACTGAAAGTTCAAAACACTTCTTCTTTTGGCTGCTCCCGTCAGGTGTCGCCACAGCAGATCAACTGTTTCCATTTCTTCCTGTCCTCTGTATATTGCTCTGTCACACCAACCACTTGCATGTCCTCTCTCACCACATCCATAAACCTTATCTTAGGCCTTCCACTTTTCCTGTTACCTGGCAGCTTCATCCTTAGCATCTTTTTCCCAATATACTCTGCATCCCTCCTCAGCACATGTCCAAACCAACATAATCTTGCCTCTCTGGCTTTGTCTCCAAACCTTCCAACCTGGGATGACCCTCTAATATACTTATTCCTAATCATGTCCATCCTCTTCACACCCAGTGCAAATCTTAACATCTTCAACTCTGCCACATCAAGCTCCAACTCCTGCCTTTTTGTCAATGCCACTATCTCCAACCCATATAACATAGCTGGTCTCACTACACTCTGACCTTCCCTTTCACACTTACTGGTACTAGTTTGTCACAAATCACTCCTGACACTCTTCTCCACCCACTCAATCCTGCCTGTACTCTCTTCACCTCTCTTCCACACTCACCATTACTCTGAAGTGTTGATCCCAAGTATTTAAACTCATCCACCTTCACCACCTCTACTCCCTGCATCCTCACAATTCCTCTATCCTCCCTCTCATACACACACATATATTTTGTCTTAGTCCTGCTGACCTTCATTCCTCTTCTCTCTAGAGCATATCTCCACCTCTCCAGGGTCTCCTCCACCTGTTCCCTACGCTCACTACAGATCATAATGTCATCTGCAAACATCACAGTCCACAGGGACTCCTGTCTGATCTCGTCTGTCAACCTGTCCATCACCATTATAAATAAGAAAGGGCTCAGAGCTGAACCTTGATGTAATCCCACCTCCACCTTAAACGCATCAGTCACTCCCACCGCAGACCTCACCACTGTCACACTACCCTCGTACATATCCTGTACCACTCTTACATACTTCTCTGACACTCCCGACTTCCTCATACAATACCACAACTCCTCTCTAGGCATCCTGTCATATGCTTTCTCTAAATCCACAAAGACACAATGCAACTCCTTCTGGCATTCTCTGTACTTCTCCATCATCACTCTCAAAGCAAACATTGCATCTGTAGTGCTCTTTCCTGGCATGAAACCATACTGCTGATCACTAATCATCACCTTCCTTTTTAACCTAGCTTCCACTACTCTTTCCCATAACTTCATGCTGTGACTGATCAATTTAATCCCTCTGTAGTTACTACAACTCTGCACATCACCCTTATTCTTAAAATCGGTAACAAAACACTTTTTCCTTCGGTCCTCAGGCATCCTCTCACTTTCCAAGATTTCATTAAACAATCTAGTTAAAAACTCCACTGCCATTTCATCTAAACACCTCCACGCTTCCACAGGTATGTCATCTGGACCAACAGCCTTTCCGTTCTTCATCCTCTTCATAGCTATCCTTATTTCCTCCTTGCTAATCCACTGCAATTCATGATTCACTATCCGCACATCATCCAACCTTCTCTCCCTCTCATTCTCTTCATTCATCAGCCCCTCAAAGTACTCTTTCCATCTGCTCAACACACTCTCCTCGCTTGTGAGTACGTTTCCCTCATTATCCTTTATCAACCTTATCTGCTGCACATCTTTACTAGCTCGGTCCTTCTGTCTAGCCAATCGGTAAAGGGCTTTTGTCCCTCCTTAGTGTCCAACCTTTTATACAACTCTGCATACGCCTTATCCTTAGCCTTCACCACCTCTCTCTTTGTCATGCACCTCATCTCCTTACACTCGTCTACTTTCTTCATCTCTCTGACAATCCCACTTCTTCTTCGCCAACCTCTTTCTCTGTATACTCTCCTGTACTTCTTCATTCTACCACCAGGTCTCCTTGTCCTCCTTCCTCTTTCCAGATGTCACACCAAGCACCTTTCTAGCCATCTCTCTTACTAGCTCTGCTGTAGTTACTCAGCTATTCGGTAACTCTTCACTGCCACCCAGTGCCTGTTTTAACTCTTCCCTGAGCATCACCTCACAATTACCATTTTTCAATTTCCACCATTTGATCCTTGGTGCTGCCCTCACACTCACCCTCCTCTTCTTGATCACCAATGTCATCCTACAAACCACCATCCTATGCTGTCTAACTACAATTTCCCCTGCCATCACTTTACAGTCTCCAATCTCCTGACTGGCCCTTCTACATAAGATATAATCCACCTGTGTGCATTTTCCTCCACTCTTGTATGTCACATTATGCTCCTCCCTCGTTAAAATATGTATTCAACACAGCCATGTCCATCCTTTTCGCAAAATCCACTACCATCTAACCTTCTGCATTCCTTTGCTTAACACCATACCTACCCATCACTTCCTCATCCCCTCTGTTCCCTTCACCAACATGCCCACTGAAATCTGCTCCAACCACCAGTCTCTCACCCTTGGGTACAGACATCACCACTTCATCCAACTCACTCCAAAATTTTTCTTTCTCATCCATCGCACACCCAACTTGTGGAGCATATGCACTAACAACATTCATCATTACACCATCAATTTCCAGCTTCATAAACATCACTCTATCCGACACTCTTTTCACCTCCAAAACACTCTTAGCATACTGTTCCTTCAGGATAATGCCTACGCCATTTCTCCTCCCATCCACACCAAGATAAAACAATTTGAACCCGCCTCCGATACACCTAGCCTTGCTCCCCTTCCATCTGGTCTCTTGCATGCACAATATACCAACTTTCCTTCGGTCATCATATCAGCTAGCTATCTCCCTATACCAGTCATACTGCCAACATTCAAAGTTCCGACCCTCACTATCACAGTTCTAGCCTCTACCTGCCTTCAACCATGCCTTCCGCCTCTTCTCCTCCTTCGGCCAACAGTAGTCCAATTTCCGCCAGCACCCTGTTGGCCAACAGTACTGGTGGTGGTCGTTGTTAACCCGGGCCTCGACCGATCCGGTATGTATATGTGTACTTTGTCTGCATGTATGATTACTGGCTTGTGCATCCACAGTGGCTGGGTTACTGAAACCAAAACACTGAAACTTCAAAATCTTGAAAACTCAAAACACTGAAACTCAAAACACTGAAAACGCATATACATATACTGAGTTTAAACAACATAAATCATAGCACTTTCCACCAAGTGTAATCACGGGGGCAAGCCCCCTGCACCCCCTACACCCCCTGCTACTTATATATATCAACTCCAATATTGCACTTCACTACACTAAGTGCAATCTTGGAGTTGATATATTTAAGTAGCAGGGGGTATGGGGGGTGCAGGGGGGCATGCCCCCCTGTTACATTTGGTGGAAAGTGCTATGATTTATGTCGTTTAAACTCAGTATATGTATAAAAAAACAAGAAATAGGGTGCAGTAAAGGCAGAAAGTACTGTCAGTAATTCAGAAGACTATTCGGTCAAGTACGTAAAAATAGAATTCACCACAGTCTCTAGATGCAATGTGCAAGAGTACAAACACTCAAAAACAGCAAAAGCACCTTGCTGTTTGAATATAACTGTTCGCCAGATGTCTATATCACTATTTCTTCTCCACGGAACAATTGCTTGCTGCCATAATCCAAAACAAGGAACCAAGCGTTCTGCGGAGATGTATAAAATAATTTTATTTAAACCACACGGCAAGCGCTTTCAACTTTGGTCTTCTTCAGGCTGATAAAAACATAATAAATTAAATGCATTTATATAGAACTACATCATCAACAGTCATTGATGTCACATCCTGCTTAATCTTCTTGTATAAAGCCATTTTCTTCCTATAAAAAGCTATTATTACATGCGTTTCCTCTAAAATGCTATGCACAGAAAACTACAAGTGCATTACGCTCAAACAAATTTCTCTATTCTATATCTGTATAAAATCCTCATTCCATGAAAACACCTATAAATATGTACACTTCTAAAAAATAAAAACATTATAAAATAACATTGTGAATCATCCTGCAATAAATCATAGCACTTTCCACCAATTGTAATCATGGGGGCAAGCCCCCTGCACCCCCCACACCCCCTGCTACTTATATATATCAACTCCAATATTGCACTTCACTACACTAAGTGCAATCTTGGAGTTGATATATTTAAGTAGCAGGGGGTATGGGGGGTGCAGGGGGGCATACCCCCCCTGTTACATTTGGTGGAAAGTGCTATGATTTATGTCGTTTAAACTCAGTATATGTATGACACGTGTTTTCAGTGTTTTGAGTTTTCAGTGTTTTGATCTTCTATACTGTGAAGTTTTCTCGTTTTCAGTGTTATGAAGTGAATCCATATATATATAGATAAATAAAAGGGCTGTTTAAACAACATGTACACATATTGATGGTCTCCCAACACTTCATTTAGCTCATTAAGCTGATTTTTGATAAAAAAAAAAAGCAATTTTATACTTAAAATGTATTTTGGTCCAAACACATTAAGGACTTACATAAGAGTGAAAGTCTGAGTTATTGTGAAAGACTAAGAGCACTTGGTCTTGTAAAGAACCCTTTGCAGTGGTCTGGGAGATGAGCTTGCTCGGACATGTTGGGCATAGGGGGATAGCTGATTCTAGGGGTGGTTGGGGTTGCCGGGAAGTGCTAGAGAGTCATCAGATTTCCTTCATGGAAATATCTGTGGGAATGGAAGGTGTGTTGCGTAGTTCACTGGCAGTGTGGCCAATGCATAGAACAGGCTGGTAAAATGGAATAGGACAAATATTGGTTTGGATATTTTAAGAACAGCCTGCAAACACACCACATGAAAGTACAGTTTTGTACCTACCATAAATGTAGATGTCCGATAGGCATGCATCTGCAGTCCTTACAAATGGGTTGTCCTGTCGTCAGGCAGCCCTTCGGTCGGCCGGATTCCAAAGTCTGGGTCTGGCCTCGGCTGGTGTCGCACTTCACCCGACGTCATAGCGGCAGTTCTTCGGGTATAAAGGCATCAGCCAACGCCATTTTCCTCAGTGTTTCTTGCCCCAGATGCCAGGTGCCCTCTAGGAAGGCTAAATTTGGATAAATGCAAATGGTTCCAAACAGTAGAGAGCAAACAAAAGATAAGCATGTATGTACATATATACAAACAAATACACCATAATAGATTCCCCCAGCTAGCTACAAGATGGGCAAATACCCTAGGAGTACCACAGAGGGGAAGGAGGGTGGGTAATCCTGACTGCAGATGCATGCCTATCGGACATCTACATTTATGGTAGGTACAAAACTGTACTATGTCCTTCAAGGATGCATCTGCAGTCCTTACAAATGGGTAGAATACCATAGCCAAACTGGGGGAGGAGGAGAAATAAGATTATGGTGTAGTTAAGATCCCTTGCAAAACAGCAGTGGCAAAACCTGCTCGGGATCTGGAGTATAAAGGTAAATTATAATGCTTGGCAAATGTATGCACGGAGCTCCAAGTAGCAGCCTCTAAAATGTCTTTGGTAGCCACTCCTCGTACAAAAGCTGTGGTAGTGGCTGTAGCCCTTGTAGAGTGAGGCCTGATGTTTTCTGGAGTTTTCTTCCCATGGTAGGAGTAACAAAATCTAATGCAATTTCCTATCCACTTAGAGATTGTCTGTTTTGAAATTGCTTTTCCTTCCATTCCTGTTGCATATGCTACCAGTAGCTGGTCAGTTTTCTGTTGCTCTTGGTCCTGTCCAGGTAGTAACGTAATTGTCTATGTACATCCAAGGTATGCAACAGCCTTTCTCCCCTGTTCTGTGGGTTGGGGAAGAATGTAGGTAGGTGGATAGCTTGATGTAAAGATACCCTGGAGACCACCTTTGGCATAAAAGTAGGATTAGTTCTCATGGACACTCTATCTTGATGGAAGATCAGGAAGGGCTGTACTGCCATTAATGCCTGTAGCTCAGATACCCTTCTTGCTGAAGTGATTGCAAGCAGGAAAGCAGTTTTCCATGATAAGTATTGTAATTCTGCTGTTGCTGCTGGTTCGAAGGAGGTAGTGTCAACTTTTCTAGCACAAAGTTCAAGTCCCATGCTGGCAATGGTGGCTTCCTAGGTGGTTTTACATTTTAATTCCTCTCAGAAACTGCCTGAGCAGAGGATGTGAGAAGACTGGAGGATCCAAGTTGTATTCTGCTGAAATGGCTGATGCATGAATCTTAATGGAAGAATAGGACAGGCCGTTGTGGAAGAGCTCTGCCAAGTATTCCAGGATGTTAGCTATGTTTACCAGTGACACATTCTCTCCTTTGCTGTACTCCAAATGAGATATCTTTTCCATTTTGCTGAATAATTTTTTTCTTGTTGAGGGTCTGCGAGCCTCCAAGATAATGTCTTTAACCCTTTGAGATAAATCTGGGTTATTTGGTCTTATGCAATGTTCCAGGCAGCCAGCTGCAGTGTTTTCAGGTTTGGATGCAGGGTTTTGAAGTTGTTCTGTGTTAACAGCAAGGGAACTAGGGGCAGAGGCCATATTTGTTCCCGAGACATACTCCTCAGTAATGGGTACCAATGTTGCCTTGGCCAGTCTGGAGCTATCAGGATGATCCTTGGACGGTCTTCTTTGATCTTCAATAGCACCTTGTGCATCAAAGGAAGAGGTGGGAATGCATATGCTGTCAGGTTTTTCCAACTGAAAGATAGGGAGTCCACTTTCCAAGCAAGTGGGTGGTACGTCCTTGTGCAGAATTTTTTCAGTTGGTGATTGTGTGGAGATGCAAATAAGTCTATTTCTGGTAGTCCCCATTTCCTTGTGATGGTTTTGAAGATGTCCGGATGCAGCATCCATTCGTGGGCATCCGTGACAGTTCTGCTTAGGATGTCTGCTAATATATTTTCTTTTCCTGGCACAAAAATTGTTTGTAACTGAATGTTGAAGCTCAGTGCCACATTCCAGAGGTCCATTGCCATCCGGCATAGAGGGTATGAATGTGTGCCTCCCTGTTTGTTGATGTACCACATAACTGTGGTGTTGTCCGTCCTTATCAGCAGTTGACCCTGTCGAAGAAATGGTCTGAATGCCTGAATTGCCAGTTTTACTGCCAGCATTTCCTTTTGATTTATGTGTAGGTGCAGCTGGTCTTGAGTCCATAAGCCTTGTATGCACTTGTCCAGCATGTGTGCCCCCAACCGAGGTCTGAAGCGTCTGTTGTGATGGTCTGGCTTGGTTGAGTGCTGTGGAAGGGCAGTCCCTTGTTTGTTTGACAGGCCTGAGCCCACCATTGGAATTCTTGCTTCAGGCATGGAATTATTGGAATTTGGGTTTCTAGGCTGTGCTTGTGCTGAGACCATAAATTCCTTAGGTACCACTGTAACTTTCTCATATGTAGTCTGGCATGTGGAATCAATATTATGCAGGATGCCATGTAACCGAGAGCTTGCAGGACTTTTCTTGCTGTTAGCTGGTTCTGTTTTGTTAATGCCATGAAGTAGAAATGGAGTTGCTCCTGTTTTTCTACTGTCAGGAATGCCATTTGTTTTGATGTGTCCAGATCCGCACCCAAGAAGGTTATCCTTTGGGATGGTATCAGCCTTGACTTTTTTATATTGACTGTGTATCCCAGGGCTTGTAGTAGATGAATGACCCTTTGCAAATCTTTTGTTAATTTGTTTTTGTTGTCCGCTTGTAACAGGCAGTCGTCCAGGTAAGGGTAAATTTGAATTCCCTGAAGCCTGCAATGAGCAATTACTGATGCCAGGCATTTCGTGAATACTCTGGGCGCAGTAGATAAGCCAAAGGGCAATGCTGAGAATTGATAATGCTCTGATCCTGCAAGAAATCTGAGGTATCTTCTGCAATTTGGTCATATGGGGACGTGCAGGTATGCCTCCTTGAGATCTAGAGTTACCAGCCAAGACTCCTTGCCCAACATGGGTAGAAGCTGCTGTAGGGTCAGCATTTTGAATTTTGGAACAATGAGGTATGTGTTTAAAGCGGACAGGTCGAGAATAGGCCTCCATTGGTTTTCTTTTCTTGGTACCAGGAAAAGTCTAGAGTAAAATCCTTGCCCTTGTTCCATAGATGGTACCCTTTCTACAGCTCTCATCCTTAGTAAGTGAGTTATTTGTTCTAGAGCTTCTGTCTTCTGATTTGGAGGTAGGTTTAGCATTCCTCTCTTCCTTGGTAGAGTATGGAAGTGAAACCTGTAACCTTGGTCTATTGTCTGTAAAATCCATTTGTCTCCTGTGATGTAATGCCAGTTTACTGAAAATAAGGCTAGCTTCCGCCTAAGGGTGCCTCTAGTTGTTCCCTGGTAGGCGGTGCCAGAGCCAAGTCACTGTGATTGTCCTGTGGAAGTGGTGGTGGTGGCTGGATCCGTGGCTGTACCTCGCTGGTTGTTAGCCTGCCACTGACGTCCCCTGTAGGCACCTCTGGATTGACCCCTGCCTCTTGAGCGTCTATTCCTGCCTCTTGGAGCTCTGGAGGTGTCTGGAAAGGACCAATTCTTGGAAGGCCAGTTCCTGCTAAACCTTGGAGGCTGGACCTGCAAGAAATCCTTGACTGTCTGGACAGATTTTGCTTTCTCTTCCACCTTCTTCAGCACCTGCTGTGCAGGGGAACCAAACAAATTGAGCTTATCCATGGGAGCATCTAGGAGCTTTGATTTAACATGGTCTGGTAAGGACTGTTCTTTTAACCATGCATGTCTTCTGATCACTGTGCCAGTCATGGCTGATCTAAAGGAAGCCTCCAGTGCATCATAGCCGCATTTTAAGGAATGATTACTGACCTGCTGAATGTTATGTACCATTTCCTGTACAGATTTTTGTCTAATGGTTCATCTGAGGACAGTTTTTAGTTAACTGGTCTAACATAAATTCCTGATACTGAATCATGTGGAATTGACAGTTCAAGGCCCTAGCTGAAAGAGTAGCAGAAGTGTAAACTTTTTACCCCATCTCTCTAAGGCCCTAGATTCCCTTTCAGAGGGAGGGTTTTGGTAGAGGTAGCTGCTACAGCCTTGGGTCCCTGGGAGATAGTTGCGTGATCTGCAAAGGGGCCTTATACAAATGATAATGTGTGTCCGGAACCCTGTAGTACCTATCGGGCTTAGCAGGGGCCGGAGGAAGAGAATCAGGAGCAGTACAAGCATCATTAAAAGCATCATCCACAACAGTAAGTATTGGAGGAATGGCTAAAGGCCTATGCTGTGGCAAATGCAAAAAGGTTCTAAGCCTTTTCCTAGAGTCTGAAAAATCCTGGCCCTGCCATTGAAATTGTTCCCTCATAGCATGCAAGGTTTCCCCAAAAGAAAATTCCTCAGGCGGAGAGGCAGAAGGAATGGACTCTTCTGCATCAGAGTCCTCATAAGGAGAGAAAGGGGCCTCTGGAGGGTCTGAATTATCTGATTCATCAGAGGAGCCATCTGAAGAAACTGGCTCAGGGGGCTCTACTCTAGTCCTCTTCTCTGGAGGTGGGTGAGAGGCCCTGTCTGGATGTGGTTTTGATCCCCGGATCAAAGAAATGAGATCCTCTGCTAGACTACGCATTTGTGAACTAGAACTGGGCCTGTGAGAGGTGGTCTTAGCAGGCACAGTTTTGGTAGTTTTTGCTGCTTTAGCCCTGGCAAAGGCCTTAATCGACATGGATGCAGGAGGCCTAGCAGCTCCACGTGCAGGGGTAGAAATATCCAAAGGGATAGTATCTGATAAATCCTGTGAGCCTGCAGGAGCAGGTGGGATTTCAGTAGCAGATTCAGCCAAGCTGGATGAGGCCTCGGTAAGTGGCAAGCTTTCGGCCGAAGGAAGAACCGTGGACTCGGTTTCAGCCGAAACAGAGACACTCGCGGTTGGCTTAACCGCGGTTTCGGCGAAACCGCGGACCGCAGTGTCGGTCCTTTTCCTTGGCTTTTTTAGAAATTTCCGTAGTCGGAGTATCCGACGGCATAATGTAAGCAAAAGCGGAGCCGAAAAACTCTTCAGCAAATTCAGACCTACGTCTAAGCGTTCGTCGGTTGAAAGAAGCACAGGCTAGACAAGCTGCTACGTCGTGGTCTGGGCCTAAGCAAGGTAAGCAGTAAGAGTGGAAATCTTTATGAGGTATTTGTTTCCCACAATTTAAACAGTTATTCACTTTTTCTGACATCGGCTGAGGCAAGAAAGAGTCCCCAACGGGGTACTTAGCTTTTTAGAAGTCTTCGGTACTTGTAGTAGTAATCTCTGGTTCTGACCGACCGGCACTTGCGAACAGCTTCTGCTTGGGCCACGGCAAGAAAGACTGAGGAAAATGGCGTTGGCTGATGCCTTTATACCCGAAGAACTGCCGCTATGACGTCGGGAAGTGCGACACCAGCCGAGGCCAGACCCAGACTTTGGAATCCGGCCGACCGAAGGGCTGCCTGACGACAGGACAACCCATTTGTAAGGACTGCAGATGCATCCTTGAAGGACATCTAGTGAATGGTATTCTGGCAAAACTGGATGGCTATTGTTGCCCATGCTTGAAGTACTGATATGTGTGTATGTAAGGATGAAAATATACTTATAACAAATAAGAAACTAAAAGGGTCTCATAATTTAAAGTCTATGGACTGTATAAACATGTTTGGAAGGGGCTAATAATAAGAATAAGCATTACAGCTTGTGGTCTCTCAAATAACTAAGCAACAGCCAAAAAAAAAAAAACGCACACAGTTATGTAATGTATGATTTTATTAAATCTAGACATAAAATATATAATCGTCATACGAGATTTAGCAGTCTGCTGAATTTAGATATTAAAGACAGGATTTAATAACATGGGCTTGTATATAATAACACTACTGTTTTAACTTGTCATAAATGACATACACTATGTTGGACATCAAGGGGAAGCATGATGATTTTCTTATATAAATAAATATATATAACAAGTCATGTAATTTCTTTAATTTGAAATGTATTTTTTGTAACCCATCTTGACCATATATAATAGTTAAGCGGGTACCAAGGTAATTAATATTTATACATGACGTCAAACTGACAAAGTTGTTCAAGAGAAACAATGGAAGCCTAAACTTGAAATGTCATAGAATGTAACAATCATATTCTGAACAAATAGTATTAAATTGACAATAGACACTCAGTTTAATAACATGGGCTTGTGTATAATAACACTATTGTTTTAAACTTGTCATAAATGATATACACTATATTGAACATCAATGGGAAGCATGATGATTTTCTCATATAAGTAAAGTAATGTCTTTTGGCTTTTCCCGGTTAGGGGTCGCCACAGCGGAACTCCGTTCCACTAATGATTGGCAGTGGATATTTATGGTGCTGAGTTGCCAGCCCGATGCCCAACCTTCAAAGAAGGCACACCCATTCACGCATGCACCCACCTGCATGTCTTTAACGTCACTCAACCGCAGGGAAGACATGCAGACTCCACACAGAAGGCGCCTTGCTCCAGCCGGGAATCGAATGGGAGAACCTCTTGCTGTGAGGCGACAATGCTAAAACTGCTTTAACTTGAATTGTGGTTTTGTAGCCCATTTTGACCATACATATTACTTAAGCTGTTACCAAGGTAACTAATGTTTTATACATGACAAACTGACAAAGTTGTTCAAGGGAAACAATAGAAGCCTGAACTAGGAATGTCACAGAATGTAACAATCACATTCTGAAGAAATAGTATTAAATTGACAATAATCACTCAGTTTAACCTTTGCTGATTATACAAAATAGAATGTTGCCATTTAAATCTAAAAACTTGCAGTATATGCCATAAAATGGCAATTTATGAATATGGAAAGGGAACTTGTAATCATTAATCACAATAAGTTAATTTGTTGTTTTTAACCTATAATTTCACTCATTTTATAATAAGAAATGACAGATATGCAAATCCTTATGTGCAGGAAATGGGGGGGGAAGAGGGATGCACTGATAATTAAAATGCACTAACTTTCATCAATGTTCACATAAAACAAACTTGATGCTTTAAGTAAGTTAGCAACAAAGTGATTACTTAAATGCTGGCAAACAATGAAATATAGCTTCTGCTATATCCAGTAAAATACACTGTATTATAAACATTAGGTACAAATATTATTACCATCTATATATATTGAGTAATAAGTTTTGAAAGACCATCAGTAAGGGTGAATATGTTAAATAGCTGTGTGCTATAATCTTTTACTGAGGTTTTATATAGGATACATCCTACTTTACTATGATTGAATCACTTGTCATCCATCTTTCATGTAAATATTAATTGCTTATACAATAAGTAGACATTTATATTGTATGAGAATTCTGTCTAATCTACAATAGTACTACATTTGTTCAAAATAATATAAATATTGCTTATTCCTATTACAGATATTCTCCATATGATAATTCAGTTTATAGAGCTCAAATGTTCTGGATTGTCAAGGTATGAGTGATAATCTGATCGACTTAGGTTTATCCATCAGATTAGGAATGATTTTCATTCCATGGCTAGTGCGGATCTTAGTTTTGTCAACATTATTAATTTAAATTTATTTCACAAAAACATTTTTAGTATGCCTGACCAAAACATTAGTTTATTTGCAAACACTCAAAGTATAAAAATGATAATTTCCTTTAAAAGCTCAAACATGAACTTTACAGTTATCAGAGAAAAATGGTCACAATAAGACAAAAAAATACATAGACTAAATAACCTAAAATGGATTTAACTTTGTCTTTAAATACCAATGGCTTAAACAATCCTAGCAAGAGATCAAATCTACTGAAATATTTAAAAGTGAACAAAGCACAAATTGTCCTCCTTCAAGAAACTCATTTCAAAACAAATGGCAATTACAAATGTAATCCTAAGGAATATATGATATTGGCGCAATCCACTTATAAGACAAAGGGGTAACAATTTTATGGAAAACAAATGTGATTAACCCAGAAATCATTTATAAGTATGAAGATAAAGAATGCCTTATGGCATTAGTAATAGTTAAATATAATAACAGAATATGGACCCTAGCCAATCTACACTGGTTCCCAAGCATTTGAACATGAACTGTTAGAAAACACTTGGATTTAATTTCCAATAATCATAAAGGCAACTTAATATTAGGAGGAGATTTTAACTGTAAATTTGATACTTCTGAAACTACAAATAAAAGACTGCTGTATACATCTGCTGTATCAAAAGTTTTAAACAAGTGGGTAGAATCATTTCATCTTGTAGACACTTTCAAATTTAAAGAAGATAAATCTTTGTTGTTTTCCCATCAAAATCACAGATTTGGTACCCAAACTAGAATATATAAACTATTTGCTGTCCATGACTTATACGCTAAAATCATTAATTTCTCAATCACTCCCTGCCCCTTTTCAGACCAAAATTCATTGATACTAAAACTTCAAAATGGGTACAAACTATTAATCTTTAGCTCCAGAATTCCAGCATATATAACTAAAATTAAATAATTCAAACCCTGGTTATTATCTGAATTACAGTTCTTCTTAGATACTAATTACACCACAGAGACAAATAAAATAATGATATGGGACTCATTAAAAGCTTACATATATGGTAAAACCCAAACTTGGCATAAAAAAAAAATCAGAGAATGGGACTCTGAATTATTAGATCTACAAGCTATCCAAACTTTTGTCAATAAAAGCTGAAAAAAAATCAAAATCACTTGGCGATGAAAAGAAAGTAGAAGTATTAAACAATAAATACAATGAAATTCTAACACATAAAAAGTACAGTTTTGTACCTACCATAAATGTAGATGTTCGAGGATCTACATTGCTGCAGTCATGACCTGTGGGTAGTCCGCTGTCCTCGGTCGGCCCAAATACCAAAGGGCTAGGCTGGCGTCGATCATTGTCGCTTAGAGCTGACGTCAGTACGCAGTAGTACTTAAGCGCATGACCAACGCCATATCCTCAGTCTTTCTTGCCCCAGATGTCAGAAGGCCTAAAAGGAAAGGCCAAAGCCAAAAATAGGTAAAGCCCAACAACCCCCAGTGTGTAGGTAAAGAATATCTCCAAACGAAACCCAGTAATCCCAACCTATAGAGGGGAAGGAGGGAGGGAAAATTGGACTGCAGCAATGTAGATCCTCGAACATCTACATTTATGGTAGGTACAAAACTGTACTATGTTCTTCGTCTCACATTGCTGCAGTCATGACGTGTGGGTAGAATCCCAAAGCAAAGGAAAAGGGAGGCTGGCAAATTACAAAGAATTAGGGGCTGCTAACATGCCCTGTAAAACTGCAGTGGCAAACCCAGCCCTGGACTATAGAGAGGGAGATGGTAATGCTTAGTGAAAGTGTGTACAGAACTCCAAGTAGCTGCTTCCAAAATATCCTTAGTAGCTACACCCCTCAAAAAAGCAGTAGAAGTGGCAGTAGCCCTAGTAGAATGAGGCCTGATCCCAGCAGGGACATCCTTCCCATGATGAGAATAACAAAAGGCAATACAATGACCAATCCACTTTGAAATAGTCTGCTTAGAAACAGCTTTCCCCTGCGAACTCAAAGCAAAAGAAACAAATAACTGTTGAGTCTGTCTGAACTCCTTAGTTCTGTTCAAGCAATAATGCAACTGCCTATGGATATCCAAAGAATGCAAGACTTTTTCCCCTTTATTTTGGGGTTCAGCATAAAAAGTAGGCAAATGAATAGACTGATTCAAGGCCACACTAGAAATCACTTTAGGCATAAAAGTAGGGTTAGTCCGCAAAGAAACTCTATCCTTATGGAATATCAAAAAAGGTTCAACTGCCATGAGAGCCTGCAATTCAGATACCCTCCTGGCAGAGGTAATGGCCAACAAAAAAGCAGTCTTCCAAGACAAACTTCAGTTCAGACGTAGCTGCAGGTTCAAAAGGAGGTAAAGTAAGTTTCTCCAAAACAAAATTGAGATCCCAAGAAGGAGTAGGAGCTCTACGTGGGGGTCTTATATTCTTTGCCCCTCTAAGAAATTGTTTGAACAAAGGATGGGAAAATAAAGGAGGGTCACAATCATAGTGAGCAGAAATGGCTGCAGCATGAACCTTCACAGAAGAGAATGACAAACCCTTGTCCAGTAATTCAGTAAGGTACTGTAGTGCAAAACTCAAATTAGGCACTGAAACATCAAAACCCTTTGCAGTGCCCCAAAGAAAAAATCTCTTCCATTTATCAGCATAAACTTTTCTAGTGCTAGGCCGCCTAGCTTCCAAAATGACATCTAAAACCTGTTGAGGAAGCTGAGACCCCACCGGCTCCATCACAGAATACGCCAGGCTGTCAGATGGAGGGACTGCACCTGAACATTGAGAAAATGATTGTTTGACTGGGACAACAAATGAGGAACCTGTGGCAGAGGTCAAGGAGGCTCCTGTATTAAACTCCTCAGCAGAGTATACCAATGTTGACGTGGCCAGTCTGGTGCTATTAGAATCATGCAAGGCTTGTCCCGTCTGACTTTCAAGAGCACCTTGGGGAGAAGAGGCAGAGGAGGAAAAGCATAAACGTGAAGGTTGAAAGACAGAGCATCCACTTTCCAAGCATCTGGGTGGAACATCTTTGTGCAAAATTTTGGAAGTTGAAAATTCAGTGGGGAAGCGAATAGATCTATGTCTGGTGTTCCCCAAGCCACAGTCAATTGTTTGAAAATCTGAGGATCCAGTTTCCACTCGTGGGGATCCACCATTTGTCTGCTCAAAATATCTGCTAGGGAGTTCTGTGCTCCTGGAAGAAACCTTGCTTGAAGATTGATTCGCAAACCCAGAGCAGTCTCCCATAAAATCATTGCTTGTCTGCAAAGAGGGTAGGAATGGGTTCCCCCCTGCTTGTTGATGTACCACATGACTGTTGTGTTGTCTGTTTGTATCAACACCTGTCCTGACTGAAGGAGTTCCTTGAATGCCATCAAAGCAAATTGAACTGCTAACATCTCCTTCATGTTGATATGCAAATGTAGTAGTTTGGGAGGCCACATGTCTTGTATCCATTTTCCATTGAAGTGTGCTCCCCAAGCCAAGTCCGAGGCATCCGTCGTTAGGATCTGACTCGCCTCTGGTCTGGACACAGAGAGTCCCTTGTTTAGGTGACATTCCTGAGCCCAGCAAAGTAATTCTTTCTGGATGCAAGGTATAATCCGAATGACAGTGTCCAAACTGTGGCAGTGTTGAGCCCACACACTTTTGAGATACCATTGTAGCTTCCTCATATGCAGTTTGGCATTGGGAAGTACTAGAATGCAAGATGCCATGAACCCCAAGGCTTGGAGGACTGTCCTTGCAGTCAGCCTGGACATTACTGATAACTGCTGGAAGTAGAGAGGAAGAGTTCTTTGTTTGTCCGGGGTCAGAAATGCCATCTGAGAGGCTGTATTCAGTCTCACACCCAGAAAGCACATGTCCTGAGAGGGCACTAGACTGGACTTTATTTCGTTCACAGTATACCCTAGGCACCTTAAAACTGTCATTACATAGTGGAGATGCTGTAGTAATTTGTCTTTGTTTTGAGCAAGAATCAGGCAATCGTCCAAATAAGGATAAATTTGTATTCCTCCTGTCTGAAGAAAGCAATCACAGGAGCCAGAACTTTTGTGAACACCCTGGGCAGTAGATAAGCCAAAGGGCAATGCAGAGAATTGATAATGTGAAGTACCAGCCCGAAATCTCAGGAATCTCCTGCAGCTGGGCTTGATAGGGATGTGAAGATAGGCCTCTTTGAGATCCAGGGTTACCATCCAATGATCTTTGCCTATCATAGGCAGAAGTTGTTGTAATGTTAACATCTTGAACTTTGGAATTTCTAGGTAGGTGTTGAGAATGGACAAATCCAGAATTGGCCTCCAAGTGTTTCCTTTCTTTGGCACCAGGAATAGACGGGAATAAAATCCTAGGCCTACTTCTGAAGGAGGGACCACCTGAATTGCCTACATCTGCAAAAGTAAAGAAATCTGCTTCTGAGCCTCCAGCCTTTGCTGAGGAGGCACATCCGGCATGCCTTTGAAAGGAGGAAAAGTGTGAAAATAAAACTTGTAACCTCGATTTATTATATCCAACACCCATTTGTCTTGGGTGATCAAATTCCAGTTTTCTTTGAAAAGTCCCAACTTTCCTCCCAGAGGAGCTGCCAGTAAGGGAGGGTCTGGCAGCGGAAGATACAGGTCATTGGGTCTGCTTACGAAAGGGCTGACCCCTGCCCTCACCAGAAGACTGTGCAGGAGAACTCCAAGTCCTAGATCTGAAGGAACCCTGAGCGTGAGCTCTGCCTCTACCACGTCTAAACCTGCCCTTAGGCTGATAATCCGAAGAAGGATAAGACCATCCCCTAGCAGGTCAATTCCTACTAAACTTAGGGGGCTGCACCTGCAAAAAATCCTTGACCGTCTGCATAGACTTAGCCTTATCTTCCATCTTTTTCAAAACTGATTCCACAGGAGGACCAAAAAGAACTTCAGATTGAAGAGGAGCATCCAAAATTCGAGCCTTTACATGTTCTGACAAATTTTGATCCTTAAGCCAGGCATGTCTACGAATAACTGAACCTGTAGCAGCCACCCTAGAAGAAGCCTGAAGAGCATCAAAACCACACTGCAAAGAATGCTTGCCAACTTGATCTGATGCATGAACCAACTCCTGGAGCTCCTTACACTCTATACCCTCAGATAAAGCATCCACCTTAGACTTCAATTGGCCTAATAAAAAATTCTGATACTTCAGCATATGAAATTGGCAATTCAAAGCCCTCATAGCTAACGTAGAGGAGGTGTACACTTTTTTCCCCCACCTGTCTAACGCCCTAGAATCTTTATCCAAAGGGACTGGATTTTTAGCCACAGAAGCCTTAACACCCTTAGGTCCTTGAATAATGGTTTCTGGATCAGCCCTAGGACTCTTATACAAGTACTTATGAGCTTCTGGAACTCTGTAATACCTGTCAGGCTTAACAGGGGCCGGAGGCAGAGAATCAGGATTAAGGGAAGATTCAGAAAACACATCCTGAACAACATCTAAGACAGGAGGAATAGCCAAGGGCCTATGTTGTGGCAGAAACAAAAATTCCCTATGCCTTTTCCGAGAATCTGAAAAATCTTGACCTTCCCACTTGAAATGCTCCCTCATGGTATGTAAAGTTTCAGAAAAGGAAAAATCTTCTGGAGGAGAAGCAGAAGGACAGGAGTCCTCTGCATCCGAATCAGAATAGGAAGGAAAATCCTGAATTTCTTCAGCTGAGGAATCAGAGTAGTCCGAGGAATGATCCATTCCCTCTAAATCTGCCTCCACCCTAGGCCTTTTCTCTGGGGGGGGCATAGAGCCCCTGATCAAAGTAATCAAGTCCTCCACCATTTTCAACATATGTTTTTTAGGAACAGGGGCTGGAGAGCTAGAAGAATGACCAGGTCCAACAAGACCAGGTTTGGCCTTAGCATGGCCTTTAGCCACTGATGTAGAAGGCCTGATAACCTTTTGTAAGGATGGAACTACTGAAACCTGAGAAGCACCCTCGGCCTGTCCTAACTCCTGAGAGGCCAACTCCTGTAAAAGTAAAGGTTCCCCCTGGGATTCAGCCGAACCCACGGCAGGATCCATAGATTCAACCGGAGGCGGCTCTGAAGAACACGCAACGGACGACTCATCCGGTTTAGATCTCAAAGATTTATCCTTACGCTTCTTAGCGGTAGCGAGCGTCGGAGGATCCGACGGCATGTTATAGTTACACCGCTTACCGAAAGCAAGCCTGGCACAGTCTAACCTTCGCTTAATGGTGCGCTTATTAAATCTAGCACAAAAGCGACACCCGACTACGTCGTGCTCAGGCCCAAAGCAAGGAATACAGAGAGAATGATAATCCCTATGAGGTATCTGTTTCCCACAAGAAATGCAATTATTAACTTTTTCTGACATCCGGATAACTGAGGCAAGAAAAAACAAAAATTTCCCCAACGGGGTACTTAGCCAACTTGGTCTTCGTTCTGAAACTCGGTAAATGAAAATTTCAGAACGCCGAACGGCACTCACAAACACTGCTTCTGCTTCAGACCACGCGGCAAGAAAGACTGAGGATATGGCGTCGGTCATGCGCTTAAGTACTACTGCGTACTGACGTCAGCTCTAAGCGACAATGACCGACGCCAGCCTAGCCCTTTGGTATTCGGGCCGACCGAGGACAGCGGACTACCCACAGGTCATGACTGCAGCAATGTGAGACGAAGAACATCTAGTTTAGCTTTAGAAAAGCTAAAAATTAATACATTGGCCACTTCTCCCAAATATCTACATAATTTATCCACAAGAATCAAAATGCAATCAAAAGCTAATAACATTAAAAGTATCTTCCATGAAAAGAAAGGGAAAAATGTCTCAGAAATCGGTGACATTCTTGCTGTCTACAGAAATCACTATATGGACCATTTCCAAAAAGAAATTATACATATCGATCAATTAAATCTAAATGAAAAATGTTCTAATATAAAAAATACTAGAAAATTAAAACTAGATCTGCAAGTACCCATATCCTACAAAGAAATTACAGATACAATAAAAGAGGGTAAAATAATAAAGCTCCAGGTACAGATGGCATAATTACGGAAATATATAAACTTTTTCCTTCAAAGATACTATCCCTTTCCCATAACGCTCTATTAGAAATTCAGTCACAAGCTTTAATACCACCCTCTTGGAGATATTCCTTAATCACACCAATCCTAAAGGAAAACAAATCCACAAACCTCTGTACCTCATTATGACAATATTAACTAACAGAATGAAAACATAACTATCCAAAACAATAAATAATGATCAAACTGGATTTATGTATCATAGACACACACATGACAATATTAAAAGGATAATTTATCTTATAAATTATGTTAATAAAGAAAATAAAGAAACACTCACACTTGGCTTAGATATAGAGAAAGCCTTTAATTCCCTAAATTGGGACTACTTATTCAATCAAAATCCTAATGCTATTTGAATTTCCTGCATCTTTTGCTCATCTCCTAAAGAATATATATACAAATAATTTAGCGTATGTCAAGTTAGGTCCTTTTACCTCTGAATCTATACATATAACAAAAGGCACTAAGCATTGATGTCCCATGTCACTGATTCTATTTGCTCTAGCTATTGAAATATTGGCAGATTCAATTCGTAGCAATATAAATATCAAAGGAATAGATATTTATGAACAATACAATTCTAAAGTAATGCTATTTGCTGATGACATATTACTAATGTTATCTAATACAAAAGAGACATTAGAAGAATTATATATACTAATTGACAAATTTCACATGACTTCAGGACACCATTTCAATAAATCAAAATCAAAATTTTTGTTTTTAAATAAAAAAAGAACTGCAGACTAAGGGGGATCACATCATAGGGAAACAAGAATCTACCTTAAAATATCTAGGAATTGAGTTATGCAAGGATAATAATGAATTAGTCTAAAAAAACTACAATAATATCATCAATGCACTTAAAATCTATGTGAAAAATGGAACAAAATAATATTAACATTTGAAGATAGACTACAGTTAATAAAAATGGTTTTACCGCCCAAGATCCTATATCTAGCCTTGGCAATACAACCGTTACCAGAAAGGAATATAATTTAAGAAATAAATTCATGCCTAATAAAATTTTTACGGCTTCCCCAAAAAAGACAAAATTGCTTTAATACATCATATCAGATCATGGAAACAGGGAGGATTAAACTTTCCTGATATAGAAACATATATAAAAGCATCAATATCTAAAACAATCTCAGATTGGATAAGCCCAAATTACTCTGCAAATTGGAAAGAATTACTAACCGCAATATCAATAAATGAATTTGAGTTACAAAAAAAATTTCAAACAGATAAAAACAATTTGCCATAGCATATATGATGTATTAGTATGCAATATAACATAACTAAACTGGCTAACTTTACAGAGTATTCTGTCATATTCACAAGATTTAAGTAGAATAACTAACAATTCTTCATTTAAAGAAATACCTAATTTTATGAAATACATATATGAAATCATATGCAATGACCTTGACGTGGGAAACAGTATTTCAAAATGTTACAAAATATTGATAAACTATAAAACAACACCCAAAACCTCATATTGGAAATATACAACAAAAGGACACTCAATACAGTTAACTGAAGTTATTAAAACAAATATCTTATGATCGAAAAAATATACATCCTTTACACAATGCTGGAAAGTTTTTAATTGGAAATGCTTGCACAGAGCATTCTTAACCCCAGATAGAATCAGTAAAATTAGTTCTTCCATAAAAGGAATACGTTGGAGATGTGAGCAAGTACACAATGCAGATTGGAACCACATTTTCTTTGACTGTGTTAAAATTAAGCCATTTTGGAATGGTATTAATAACTTTCTACAAGCTTTATTTAATGAATCATTTTATTTATCTAAAGCTCTTGTATTATTAAATGTGAATGAAGGTCCTCATTTGAATAGGTCAAACATACGTCTAGTATGGACTATACTTGCAATTTCAAGGAAGTGTATAACAAGAAGATAGAATGCAAACACAATACCAACTTTGGAAGACTTCTACAGCCTATTGAAGACCACAGCATTATTGGAAATTAAAATTAAAGAACTAAGAATTTATCCAACGCCATTTATCAACAACCCTTGGGGAAAAGTCTTATCTCTGATTGACACTAAACAATAATTGATCAGACACTCTGATAATGGATTGGACATACTTATAAAGTACAGAAAATACACAGAAGGATCCAAGGACGACCAAAGGCTTACAAAATAAATCCGTCTTTAATGTACAGAATGTAAAATATAAGCACTTTTGTAGCAAAGCTACTTCATCAGATGCATTTCACAACTAAAATTCTTTACTCATTATATATACTAACTAAAAAGATCACATGACTAAAAACTTTGCTCCCTTAAAGACATATTACTAAAATGTTCAGTAGAATATATTTATATATAAATACTGAATAATAAACATCCAACAAGGAATAAAAAGTTACATATATATGTAAATGTACCTAAAATAATAAGAATGCTGCTCGTGTCATGCATGGATGCTCTAGCCTGAAAAACAGCTGATGTAGCTACAGCCCTCGTGGAATGATCCTTTGGGGTTCTTGGAAGAGTAACACCGGATTTGGAATATGTGAAGGAAATGGAGTTAGCCAGCCATTTTACTAAAGTGACTTTGGATACAGCTTGCCTCAATTTAGCATGTGAAAAACAGATAAAAAGCTGGATTGATTTTCTGAAATCTTTTGTCCTGTGTAGGAAGAAACATAACCATGTAAAGCCAAAGAATGTAAGCAATACTTTCCTCTGTTAGCATAGCTGGGGAAGAAGGTTGCCAAATTAATACATTCATTGATGTTCTCAGAGACCACTTTTGGAAGGAACAAAGGGTTAGTTCTGAGTGAAATCCTGTCCTTATGAAAGACTAAATATGGAGGTTTAGATGATAGGGTTGAATCTCTGAAATTCTTCTGGCAGAAGTGAGCGCGACTAACAGAACAGTTTTCCAAAAAAGGAACTTAATATCACAAGTGTGGGCAAGTTAAAACAGTTGTTGAGTGATTGCTTGTAACACCAAGCTGAGGTCCCATGGTGGAGTAGGGTCTTTGAAGGGAAGTCTTAACAACAGTGTACCTCTTAAGAAGGACTTAAGAGAGTTTGTGAGAGATCACACAAGAGTCTTTGAAACCAATATGGAAGCTGGAGATGGCTGCTAGTGAAACTTTAATGGTGGAGCAGAGGCTCCACTGTCAAAAAGGAATGCCAAGAATTTGAGGATTTCATGAATTGGTGCTGAAAAGGGGTCAGTGTCATTTTGCAGGGCCCAATATAGAATTTTTTTCCCATTTGCTAGAATACAGCTTTCGTGTGTGGAAGGTTTATGAGAAGATAGTAGAAGGGGTCGAAAAGGGGAAAGACAGCATCGGTTGTCTGGCTACTACTGGAAATGGAGATACCAAGCCGTCAGCTTGAGATTGTGAATGTCAGGATGTACCATGCCTTTTCAGTGGGACAGGAGATCTGGAACTGGATCCAGTATCCAAGGTTGGCTTGATTAGGTGAGGCAAAAGAAGGGGAACCAAATCTGTTGAGCCCAAAAGAGGGCTAAGAGGATTACTTTGCTCTTTAACCCGATGGCTTTCTAAAGAAATATGGGAATCAAAGGTATTGGCAGAAAGGAGACTGGGGGACCCAATCATGGAGAACAGCATCCTTCAGGTCTTCCCCCATTGCAGGGATTAGGGCAAAATAGCTGCTGCATTTGTTGTTTAGGGGAAAGGCAAATAGATCACAGCAAGGCTGGCCCTATGACTAAAAAATTCTCTCAGACACTCTCTGACTGAGGGACCACTCATGAGGCAGAAGAATGGATCACACTGGACTTCCCGGAATGTGCTTTGCTATAAGAAAGTGGTTTGATGAGATCACCCATTGCCACACTCTCCGGGCATCTCGACATAGTTGATAAGACATGGTTCCTCCTTGTTTGTTGATATACCAAACTACTGACATTTTGTCCATATGAATCCCAATTGTTCCAGAGGGAACAGCATCCTGAAAGGCTTGCAATGCTAAAATCACAGTCCTAATCTCTAGAACACTGATGTACAATGAGGCCTCTATTGGGACCAAGTGCCTTGGACTGTCTTTCCACTGCAAAGCCCATCCCACCCCACCAGAGAGGCTGGTCACTATGGCCACCACATTAAATCTTTCTTGCAAATGCTGGTGATGGAAACTGGTGTGGGCATGGGATAGTTAAGTATTGACCAATGTGCCGCAAGTAACCACTGAAGAATTTGCATATGGTATCTGGTCAGGGGTACAAGAGTTATTGATGCTGCCATGGAGCCCAATGTTCCGAGAATCAGTTTAGCTGGCACTTTGTTCTTGCTGATTATACTCGAAATTTGTGACTATTTCCACAGTCTTTGTGGAGGAAAAAAGGCTGTGGTGTATTTTGTGTTTAAAACAGCACCTATGAATTCTAGGATTTGGGTTGGCTCTAAATGACATTTTTGGTAACTGACAGTTATCCCCAAACAGAAGCATGTTTAAAGAACCTTTTGTCTGGTTTCTACGAGTTGATGCCTGGTCATGGCACTGAGGAGCCAGTCTAGATATGGAAACACTCAATCCGTGCATTCTCAAGTGAGCTGCTGCTACTACCACGCATTTGGTGCAAACAAAGGGCAGTACTCTGAATTGGTAGTGACTGGCTCCCGGCCAGAAGCACAAGAACCTCCTGAACGCCTGTGCACTTTTATGTGATAGTACACATCCTAAAGATCTATGGAGCACATCCAGTTGCCCTTTTCCGGAAACAGAAGAATGGACTGAACCATCACTATCTGGAATTTGGTTCGATGAACCAATTTGTTCAGTTTACTGAAATCTAGAACAGGTCTCCAGTCCCTTGTCTTTTTTTGCCACTAAAAAAGAACCTTGGGTAAATTCTGGATCCTACCTGGTCTGGGGGAACCTCTTGGATGACTCGCTTTTCTAGCAGCTTTTGTATTTCTAGCACTGCTTGATCCCTATGATTGGGTGGAACATCCAAGATTTTTTCTAAGAGGATGGGATTAGTGAAAAGGGAATAATATAACCTCTGGATATAGTCCCCTGCACCCATTTGTCTGAAATCATCTGTAGCCATGCTCTCTGGTGAGGGAAAAGTGACCCCCAACTGCCTCCAGTGGAGGGCACTCCAGCTTCCTTTAAAGGAGCGCTTGAAGGTTTACCGAAGAATGGATCTTGGAAACCTTGGTTCCGTGGACCTCCTCTGCCACAAGGGCAGTGTCTACCATTGGAGCTTCCCCCTCTGCCCTTGGGAAAGGACCCTTGGAACTTTCTGAACCACATTTTTCCACCAGTGTGCTGGTTCCTCGAAAAGGGTCTCCGAGGAGTGGAAAAATGCACACCCACTTTAGAAAGTCTTTCCTTCCTGTTCACACCTAGTGAGTGTGTCTTTAGCTTTGGGCCCAAACAAGTACATGCCATCAAAGGGAGCAGTGACGAACCGGGGTGGAATCCTTCAAAGGCCCCGGGCCAGTGGAAACTACGGCCCAAAACGCAGAATCCTTTACAAAAGCATTCTATGGACACCTACAGGAATGCATGGAGCATGCTATCCCAAATAAAACCAAGACTCACTCCTCCAAAGGCAGGAGACCTGTCTGGTGGACCCCGGCCATAAATAAGCTATATAACAGAAGGAGGAAGCTATTACATGATAGAGCAAAATCCCAAAAAGGGAAGGCATCTCTGATCAGTACTAGCAAGAAATTATGATCCCTCATAAAATCATCTAAGGCCAGCTTCAAAAGAAAAACTGCACAAGACACTAAAGATAATCACAAGGCCTTCTTTAGTTATGTCAGGAACCTGGGAGGCAACTCCCAGATATGCTCTGAGTTGGTGCAAAATGACAAAAAATACACTGAACCCACAGACATTGCCAACATCCTGGCAGAAAGGTTCAGTGCAAAATTCTCCCCCCTTCCCCTCCAAAAGAGCAAATGTCTTTCCCAACAGAATGTAGCCCCCATGTGATCACTGATGCACAGGTGAGAGCTGCCCTCTCCAAAGCAAAAAACAGCATCAATGGAACCAGACGGTGTCCCAGGCTGCATTTTACATGAGCTCCAAGAAGAACTAAACCCTCACATAAAGACACTGTTCAATCTCAGCCTTACTACCCAAGGAAAGGCGTACAGCAACAGTGGTCCCACTCCGCAAAGGTGGTGCCGCAATAGACCCCAGAAACTATTGCACTATAAGCCTGACTAGCCTGGTCTGCAGGGCTATGGAGCGTATCATCATGGAAATCATAAACAAAGACATTGGAACCCCCAGACACTGGATCCTACCCAATTCGGCTTTGTTAAGGGCAGATCTTGCCTCTTGAACCTGGTAGACTTCTTTGAAACTGTTACCAAAGCCATAGATGAAGGGAAGGTAGTCAACACAGCCTACCTGGACCTCGCAAAAGCCTTCGACACAATACCCCACTCGGGCATCATAAATAAGCTCACCAGCTTAAATATCAACCCCTATGTTACAAGATGGGTTGCAAACTGGCTCAGGGATAGAACCCACATGGTCAGAATTGCACGTGCCATGTCAGACTCTAAACCAGTTACAAGTGGCGTTCCACAAGGCTCAGTCCTAGGACCTCTCTTGTTCGGTATATATTTCTCCGAGGTACAAGCTAACACGGGTAGACTATGGCTGACATAGTTCGCAGATGACTGCAAACTGGGTGCCATAATCGACTCTCCGGCTGACACAAGCATCCTCCAAAAGGGTCTCACAGAGACGGATAACTGGTGCCAGAGCCATGGCCTAAAGCTAAATGCCAAAAAGTGCATTGTCATCCCCTTTGGGAAAAACAAAGTGCCCACAAATTACCACATAGGTGGTAATCCATTAAGTACGGAAGAAGTAATTAGGGACTTGGGGACCCAAGTAGATAGTAATCTCTCCTTTGGCAATCACGTTGCCAAAGTAAAGACCTTCTATATAGCCCACCTTATCATGAAAGGGTTCACATCTAGATCAAGAGAGGTCATTGTGCCCCTCTACTCATCACTTATCAGGCCCATAATTGAATACAATGCCCCATTTGGGATGTACCTTACCCAACACCTGCAGCAACTTGAAAGACCCCAAAAGTACCTCACCAAAAGGCTCAAGGGACTCAAACAGATGCCCTATGCAGTTTGGCTAAAGAAACTCCAGCTCTACTCAGTTGCGTACCGCCTACTCAGAGACGATCTGTGTCTGACGTATAAAGCCATGTCCAACCCAGAATTAATGGACATGCTCCCCCTCAAGAAATCCAAATCCCTTAGAGCTACACGCTCCAGGGACTTGAACATCAGCACAGAAATAAATAGGACATGCTGGAGGGACAGATTCATATCCCAGAGGCTCCCCTCACTCTGGAACAAAATCCCAATCCATGTTAGGTAGAGCCCCCTCACTGACCCTATTCAAGAGAAATCTTGACGAGTGGATGGGAGATCGTAAGTTTACCCCTGGGATCTCTTCTGTGTCCTTGCTAGACAGAGGTACAGTAAACTAACCTTAATAGGGCTACCTTCTGTGACCTACTATACAGAGGCACAGTCAACTAATCTAAAAGGGTGGAGAAAGCCAAACACACTCTGGCTAGGCTTATAAGTGCCTTAGGGCAGATAGCCTAGTATCAACCTATGAATACTATGAACCTATGAATGTAGACTTGAAGGGTTTCGCAAAGTCACACAAACGCATACAGGCATGTAAGGTTATGCCTGAACCAACGGCTCTTGTTATCCCTTCGGCTGCATGAAAAATGAGCCTCATGAACGAGTTGGAAATGTAAGTCAGGGTGGCCAACTGAGACGTTATGAAGTCCCGAATGTTGTCAGAAATGGCTCCCAAGAAGGTATCCAAAACTTCTTTAATGAGATCCCTTTGCAACCTTGTATGTGCCAAGTAATTCAAAGACTGTAAAGTAAAGGTCGATGAAGCATAAACTCGCTACCATATCCATCGGTCTAGACTCCCTATTAGGAGGATAAACAGTGCAACTTTCACCTGCCAGATCCTTTTGGTGGCTGCTGTCACAACCATGGCATCTACTGGTAAGCCCTTGGTCCCGAAGAGTTTGTCCGAGGGTGCAGTTATGATCTTGTCTGATCTCATCTCCAGGGTATTGGCTCAATAGAGTCGGGGCCCTTCCACTACCAGAGAGATCAAATCAATGAGCTCAACAGTGGGTGGGGGTCACACAGGAGGTAGATGGTCGGGTGCCAAAAGCCTGCAGGTACACAGATTCCTCCAACGTAGGATTGTTGAACTGCCAACCATTTCTCTGTTTCAAAACTTCCAGGATATCTCCTTTGGAGACATCATCAGGAGGTGATCATGGGGATCTTTCACCTTCCTCAAAAATCTCTGTCCTCAGAGTATGATTCTTCAGGAATAATCAATGCATTTCCTCAAACTTCTTCTTCGAGCAACCTCCTCAGTAGGAAGTTCTGGGGAAGTGTTGGAACAGTACGTTCCCAAATGTGGGGGGCCCCTGAGGCCTTGACACCCGCTGTCCGGCTGGATGAAAGTGGATAAGACTCTGCTGCAAGGAGCGACTTGGAAGGCTGTTCTGGGGGGTGGAACAGACTGGTGACTTGGAACAGGCAAGGCTCTCTCCATTGCCTCAAAAGCTGATCCACCCACAGTAGGGATGGAGTCCAAGCCCAAAAGAGCACATCTTGACACCACAGTCTCTCCCCCCAACTGGGGCAGATCCTTCTCAAAGTGGAAGCCAGGAGCAAAGCTGATCCTTGCACAGGCTCAAAGGAGAAGAGAACTCCAAAAAAACTTGGGTCAACAAACTCCTCGGAACCAACAGGACAGGTACAGCTCCAGGAGGTCTCTGGTTCCAAGCGAACTTGACAGCTCAGATTTGCAATTGGTGCCAGTGAAGAAGACAACTTCAGAACAGAAGCAGTCGGCACAGGACAACTCGGAACCAAGGACTCTTAACTTACCATAGAAGTAAGAGGAGGAAAGGTGCTTGGAGGGGTGGAAGTAGAAGTACCCTAACCCACAGTGGTAGGAGGCCTAGATGATCCAGTAACTCCTTGCACCCAGAGTATCCTCCTCACCACCCTTCCCAGTTCTTCTTCAGTGAAGCTTCTGGAAGAACGGGTGGATTTCACTGGATAAGAACGGTCTAGGAAAGGAGAAGGCAGCTGATCTGGAAAGGGGTTGATAGACTGGGAATACCTGAACCCAGGCAGTGTTATGAATTCTTTAGTCGACTTAAATGAAGCCGGTGTCGAAGGTATTGTCTTTTCTGAAGGTGGTACGAGGAAACTGTCAGTTGAGTTGTAGGTTCCAACAAACAGGTGGCACCGACAACTTAAACTTTTTAATAGTCGGTGTCAACAAGGTATCGGTACTGAAAAACTCTGTTTCTTTGCCACTGAAGATGTGGAAGAGGAGGTCGAGGAAGCTGGATTTGACTGAGGATCTAGACTTATATGCAGTAGGATTTTTTTGACGACGACCCAGAAATAGCCTCACGAAAGGAAAAGGGTAACAATCCCTTCAAAATCCACTTGTTTTCACACTCTACTAGAGCCCGATGGCTAAAAGAATGACAAATGGAGCAGTCTTCTTGCAAATGATGAGGTCCTTAGCAAAAAACATAATGAGTGCTGGTCCAAATAGGGAATCTTGTGAGAGCACTTTGCACATCTCTTAAACCCTGCAGGGGTTTTCTCCTTTTCCTTATTTTTCTCTGCCATACTAAAGCAGGAAGGAAGAAGACACCACACACACACGCACACACACACACACACACACACACACACACACACACACACACACACACACAAACAAAGGTACTAACAACAGTACCCAAAAGTACACAGTTGTTGTCTGTCTTTCGGCTTTTCCCGGTTAGGGGTTGCCACAGCGGAACTCCAGTCCGCTAATGATTGGCAGTTGTTTTTTATGGTGTTGAGTTGCCAGCCCGGCTCCCAACCTTCAACAAAGGCACGCCCATTCAATGCATGTCTTTCGAATGCCCACTCGACCATGGGGAGGACATGCAGACTCCACACAGAAGGCACTCCCAACCTAAGCAGAGAATCTAACGGGAGAGCCTCTTGCTGTGAGGCAACAACGCTACCGCTGCACCACCGCGGAATCCCCAAAAGTACACAGTATGAATAAGATACTGGGAAACGGCAAAAAAGACACGATAGATAGAGGAAAAGAAGATCTGATGAAAAATGGGAAGAAATAAGAGAAAAAGACTCTACAAATTCACTTATCTGAAACGTTCAAGAATAAGGCAGACGCACTGAGAACTCAGACAGAACTCCAGACTGCCTTTGTCAGCAGTCTGGATACAGGGGAAGGCATGCCCTGCAGATGCTCAGGATTCAATGTGGTGAGACTGCCTTTGTCAGCAGTCCGGATACAGGGGAAGGCATTTCTGCCCTGCAGATGCCCAGGAATCAATGCGGTGACGACCGCACAGAACAGAAGTGCTCCTGTCTGCTTCATCTGCAGGCAGGACTAATCAGGAGAGAGGTGAGGGGAGTTTGAGCTCTCGCGGGGGATTGCACTGCACGGGCTACATGGATTTTAGTTGGGTGACTGTGACTTGGATTTTGAGATTGCACTGCGCTGGCTACGTGAATTTTACTGCTCCATTGGACTGGATACGATATTCTACAGCAGGTAAGCTCTCTAGTGTGTGTGTGTGTGTGTGTGTGTGTGTGTGTGTGTGTGTGTGTGTGTGTGTGTGTGTGTGTGTGTGTAGGGGTGTCTGGCTGGGTAGGAGGCATTAAATTAGCTTTGGGATCAGAGTTAGATACTCCACTGGAAATGAGCCTGGTGCAGCAATAGGCATCAATTCTAAACTTACTACCATAACTGAAGAAAACTTTTGAAGCTGGTAGTGAGTAGTGACACTGATTTCCCACATGGCCTTGTACTACTTGATAGCTTGAGGGTTTTAATTATAGTTTTAAGTCCCTTTTATAATGGGGGAGTGGATATTGTTGCAGATAGCTTAAAGTTACTTCTTTTTGCTGTAAAGATTGCTTGCATGGTAACTCCACCATACGGGCTACATTTTGATCATCAATATTCTTATGACAGTTCGGAACAGAATTCGGAGGAGTATGCAATGGCATTAAGTACAAGGTTATTAGGAGAACTGCACCGTTTGGAGTTGTCAAAAAAGGTACGCAAATGGGGGGGTGGCGTTATTTTATAGCCGCGATTCCAAAACTGTGTACCACAAACCCCTAATGATGAATTCTAGAGGTCCATGGAGTTCCATTTCTCATTTCTGCAGCAACCAACTACCTATATTAACAAAGAAAAAAATAAAAACCTGTGTGTCTTCCTCATTCATGGCTACACAGCATTTTTACAAAGGAATGACTAGTAATAACTTCCGCGTTTTGAGGCTGATGCAGAACTGCTTGTTTGCTCTATGTTTTCTGTCTGGCTGTTGGAACATGGAGGGAAATTTAAACTAACTGTTACGTCTTCCCCAGTCAGACAGTTAACGTAGTTGTTTTTATGCTGGTTGGTTCCTTTTACCAGTACTGCAGAGCTGATCAAGACTATCGTTTGGAAAGACCCTGAAGGGTTTTTTTTTTGGTAAGGCATGAATAGAAAACACATCTGTCCAGGTTTTTGCCTCATAGTTTTGGACTGCTTCTCATAAAATTTAGTTTTTCTGGCAAACCCTGGCAATTGGTGGTGCACTGGTAGCATTGTTGCCTGACAGCTACAGCTTCTCTGGTTTGATTCTTGGCTGGGGTGCCTTCTGTGTAGAGTCTGCATGTCCTTCCATCTTACAAAGATGTGTCTAGAGTGTTTCTCCCTGCTCTGCTGAAAATTGGCTTTTGTTCCAAGTCAGACTAGTTTCTTGGTTAACAATAATGTTTAAAAATAACAGCAGGCATATGAATTTCAGACTTCATATTCTTCATAAAGTACATGGTAACACAAAACCTTTTATTCTAGCAATTTTCTAAGTTTATAACATGGATATTTGAAATTTGTCCCTATATTTAGGACTGTATTCCCCTATTATTGGCTTCGTCCAGGTATTTTGTGCTAAGGTTGAGAGCTATGATGAGAACTGAATTTATTGAATGTTTGGGGGCTGTATCCCCCCATTATTGGCTTTGTTCAAGTATTTTGTGCTAAGAGGTTGGCAGCTATGGTGAGAACTGAATTCACTAAATGGTAACCATTTAAGTTTTAGTCTTCCTCCCTTTCACAAAACTGCTGATTTGGCATAGCGCAGTGGTATAATAAAAATAAAACACAGGCACAGAAGAACTTGTCGGCAGAGTAAAGCAGTCCACATACACAATTCTGTTGGAGTTCCAACGAAGATAATAAAAGGCAGTTTTCACTTCACCATAAACACAGAACGGACTCCAAATATAATGACTTATATTTATTGGTCTTAGATACAAACTTGGCAAGCGCTTTCACCCGACTGGGCTTCTTCAAGCCAAACAAGTTACAAATTCAAAGTATCCAATAAATACTTTCTTAACCACGACATCGCATCCTATAAATTAATTAAATAATCAAATTTATCTAAACACATAAAACCATCACTAAAGGAGTATATTATAAAAATTAAAAACATATGTATCTAAGAAAAGCATTCCATTGTGTGCATCAGCATCATTAAATAAATTATTTTAGAACATCTAAAATTCTAACACTAAACACACATAATATACTAAACTGCCAAACGGACATAGTAACTCAAATACTAAACCCTAAGTCTTCTTCCCTTCAGCATGGGTTTCAAAGGTACCCTGTCATTCAGGCCGGGAACCCTATCTGCTCTCAACCTAATAGTCCATTTGGTTTCACTTTGTTCAGTGTAATTCATAACATCACCTCTCCTAATAGTGGGTTTGTTAACTTGTATAACTAAAAACTAAAATGTGTGTTCCACGGACGTTTCTAGCACATGTTTCGATAAAGCATTTCTAACAGATTTAATCTGAATATTATATTGGTGCTCTCTAATTCTATCTTTAAGTCTTCTTTCGGTCTTGCCCACATAAAAAAGCTGGGCAAGACCTACATCTAGCAAGATGGACAATGTGCTTCGTTTCACAACTAGCCCTGGAATAAAAATAAAAACAACGTTGTGTAACAGGATGAATAAACATCGCTGTACTATCTATTAAGCAACAGTAGTTACAATTATAACAGGGCTTGGTTGCACCGGCTTTAGAATTGGGTGCACACTATTATTTATTTTGTCTGAACTACACAACATCCTACATAAGTTAAAATGATTCTTATATGTAAATTTTGGCATATGGCCCACTATATCATAAATATTAGGATCAACTGTAAGTACATCCCAATATTTCGAATAAATATCCTTAATAGCCTTAACATCCCGTGTATAATAGAGACTCTAGTCTCTCAAGTAGATGCAACTGACCCCTCTATTATCTCATTGCCTCCATTAACAGTTTCATTCCTCACTGTAAAATATGGGAGTGCCCTATCTTTCCAAGAACATCAACCCCCAAAAAGCCTTCCTCTATTTCCTGCAAGCTACAGGACCTATCATATAATTGCTGTTGTAGATTGGCCAATTCATTATGGAACCCCGTTTCTGTGGAGTTCAGACGTGATAATCGCATTGCCTGTCCTCTCACTACATTATTAAATACAAATCTGGGATGCATACTAGTCCTATGTAATAAGGAATTCCTATAACAAGACTTCCTATATACTCCAGTATTCAACAGGCCATTAGGAAGTCTCTCCACAAAAACATCCAGATAAGATACCACAGTCTTAGATGCTGTCATAGTAAATTTCAAGTAGGGGGTCAGTGAATTGACCTGTTCCAAAAGGTTGGATAGGTCATCTTCACTGGCAGTCCATACTACAAAAAAGGTCATCTACAAAGCATACATAAAATGCAACAAACTTCTTAAATTGCTCCATTACAAAACAACTGTGTCTCTCCCAGTCAGCCATAACCAGGTTGGCATAGCTATTGGCACACAAAGTGCCCATAGCCACGCCATCCTTCTGGTTATAAATTTTGTTATTAAAAGTAAAGATGTTATTAGTCAGTGCAAGTTGTAATAACTCACACATAACATCTATGGATGACTCAAGAAACCCATGATTCTCCTGTAGACACCTCTGAATACATTCAATGCCCACATGATTGGGCATGGTGGTGAATAATGATTGTACATCCAAAGTGACCAACCAATATGGTAATTCAGTGGGCAAACTCGACATTTTATCATACAGCATCAACAAAAATTGTTTGGTATCCTTCAGTATGTGTGGATACATATTAACTACTGGCCTAAGCCTAGATTCTAAATACATGGAGATGGGTTCTGTGACCCAATCCCTCCCAGCAACAATGGGTCTCATAGGTGGACAAGTTGAGTGTTTGTGTATTTTAGGCATACCTTGTATGCTAGGTATTAATGGATAGTTAACATAGTGCAGTGGTATGTTTCTCTGACTGTTTTGCACAGGGTCTCCTGGGTTCAAGACGTGGCAGTGAAATGTATGGTGGTAACACAGCATTTTATTCTAGCAACTTTCCAACATTATACAAGCAATATTTAAAATGTGTCCCTGGTTTTGGGGCTTTTGTCCCCCCTCCCCAATAAATTTCAGTTTTTTCCAGATTTCTTGTGTTCAGAGATACAGCTGAGTGTCGAGTAGATTTTACAAGGAGCTGAGAGCTGCAGGGGAACAAAAGTTTTTAGTGCTGCTTATGCTAAGTCTACTTGCGTTGTTAGTAGCACAACAGGTAGTGTACTTGATTTTGATGCAGAAGGCTGTGGGTTCTACTCCCACAGTAGGTAGATGCATTGCTGATACTGTACTGTGTTGTAAAGGGGGTGGATGCTGCAGTCCTTTCTGGCGAAGATACCTAGTAACTATGAACCTGTTATCAGTTTGCCAATCATTCCCTATTGCGATATTACTAGCTTATCATTTATTTTAATGCATGCAACATAGGCAATTTAGTCTTCAAGGGCAACAGGCACTTTATTTGTAGATGGAACAATGACATATAAAGTTGTTTGCTAGCAGCAACCTCTTCATTAGTTACAGATTTCTTTAATGTGGAATTATTTAGATGACTTTTACTTCTTCAGAGATTGTGCATATTTACTGATACTGGTGGACTGTAGACGTTTGAGTAGACTTTTATGATGGAAATGTTCTGAACTGGGCAGTTTTGTCATTGGTGCATGCATTTTGTTTCATTGTTTACTGGAAAATGTTCAAAACAATAAATTCCCTCTAACAACTGTACTGTATTGTACAAGGAATATAATTTAATACAATCAGGAAGGTGTATCAAAGAGCATGTGTATGTTTTGTGTTCAAGGGGCCTATGATTAACAGCTCAAAGTTAATCTTTATCTGCCACTGGCAAAATGTATTTCTTTGAATGTGGGTTTCAATGCTGTTTCAATGCATGTGAGTTTCAAGGGCAGAGAAGTTTTAATGCTAAGTTACCTGCTAAGTTTTAATGCTAAATCTTACCTCCGTGTTTCAACATCCTCAGAATTGACCGATTAAATAAAAAAGGTGGAGGCTCTGCCCTAATCTACTCTAACCTTCTCTCCATAATCCCCCTGCAAATCCCAACCCCTCTATTCAAAAATACTGAAATAACCGCATGTCTGCTCCAACTCAATAAACATAAAAATATCTGCTTCATTTCCTTATACATCTCCCCAGGCGATAATATCTCTACCCTTGAGAATATTCTCCACTGGGCCTCATCTGAAATAAAATATGAAACATTTATCCTAGGCGACGTCAACATTGATTGGAACAAAATCAATACACCTTCCCCCTCCCTAGCTATCAACTTTTCAAACTTCTCCCAAGTAATCCATTCTATAACCAGACCTAACAAAAACCGCCCCCCAGGATCCATCATAGATTGGATTTTAGTCTCCCATCCAAACAAAATCGCTCTATCTGGAACTATCCCTGACTCGTTTAGTGACCATCTCCCTGCCTTCATTCATCACTCAGCTAACCCCTCACAATTCAAACATCATTACATTCAAACTTGTAACCTTAGCAACTTCAACCCCACAATTTTCTCCAACATTTTCAAACAAATCAACTGGCAAATCCTTTACACTCTCTCCCTTGACGATGCTGTAGAACATTTTAACTCCATCTTCCTAAATACCCTTAACTCCCTAGCCCCCCTAAGAAACAAACGAATCAAAGCCAATTCTGCTCCTTGGCTGACCAAAGAAACTAAACATACTATGCATCTCAGAGACAAATCCTGGAAACTCTATCAGAAAAGTAAACTGTCTTCTGCCTTGCTCCAATATATCCAACTCCGCAACCAAGTAAAAAAAAAACTAATCACCTGGGACAAAAAAAAACTACTACAATAAACTTCAGTCCAATAATAACAACAACCCAAAACAATTCTGGAAATCTGTTAACTCTCTTCTCCATCCTGGGTCAAGAAATAACCCCTGCCCTGACCCTAGTTTAACTGACAAGGAACTGAGCTCTCTCTTCAACACTTTCTTTACAAATTCTATAGCCAAGCTTACCAAAACTTTCCCTGACAACAATCCGTCCAACTTCCTAAACTCTTCTAATAACGGTCACCCTAATTTCCAACTCAAACCAGTTTCCACTACATTGATAAAAAAGCTCTTATCCAAACTAAAGCCATGTTCTAATGCCCCCGACAACATTCCCCCCTCCTTCCTCAAATGCGCAGCTGAAGGAATTGCTCTCCCAATAAGCATCCTGATTAACCGATCCTTAAGAGTCATACGTACCCAAACTTTGACGTTCAGCCTACATTCTACCACTTCATAAAGGAGATAAAAACAATTCAATTTCTAATTTAAGTCCCATAGCCCTCCTCTCTCCAACATCTAAAATTCTGGAGAAATGTGTCCACTACCAACTTTTACCCTACTCAACTCAGAATCAGTTACTTACACCCACCCAACATGGGTTCCGTTCCGGTCACAGCACCATAACTGCCCTACTTTCCTTCTTAGAAACAGTTAATCAAGCCCGAGATTCTGGACTTCTTGTATCCACTGTTCTGCTAGATCTGTCTAAAGCCTTTGGCACCATCTCCCATACACACATTCTCTTCCATCTCTCCAACCTTAATCTCTCCACTAATACTCTATCCTGGTTCTCCAGTTACCTCTCTGACAGATCTCAGGCTGTCAGATGGAAGGACTCTACTTCCTCCTTCTTACCTAGTCCTACCGGCGTTCCTCAGGGATCCATCCACGGTCCCATACTTTTCAACATCTTCATAAACAACATTCACACTGCTCTCCCAGACACTTCAGTCATCCAATACGCTGATGACTCTACCTTAGTCTGTACTGCCCCCAACTTTTCTGAACTTCTCTCTAAAACACAAACTGCTTTTTCCACTACAGAAAACTGGATGCACCAAAACCATCTCTCCCTCAACTCCAATAAATCTAAAATACTAATTTTCCTCCCTACCAAGGCTTCTTCCTTTGACAAAAACACTTTCAACATCCTCAGCCAAACCAACACCCCCATAGAAGTGGTCCCTTCCGCTAAACTCCTTGGCATAACCATTGACGAACACCTCAAATTCGGCCTCCACATACAACAAAACATAAAAAAACACCAAAAGTTAGGTATGCTCTACAGGAATAATCTGTTTCTTTCAAAATCCTCTAGGCAAACCTTAGCTACCTCCTACCTCCTTCCCGCTCTACTTTATGGTGCCCCTCTTCTAACTAATCTGTCTGCCTCCCTCACCTCTAAACTTGAAACTTGCTATAATAAAATCTCTAAATTCGCCACAAAATCCAAAACCTCAACCCACCACTGCCTCACCCTTCAATCTCTGAACTGGTTAGAACTTCCCAACCACCTTGACTATCTGCAACTAACTACCACTCATAAATTAATATTCTACCCAGGAAAATGCCCAGCCTTATCCAACATCCTTCCCCCTTACATCCCTAACCGATCATTAAGATCCGAACACCAAAATCTAATCTCCTTTCCTAGACCTAAACACCCCGCTGGCCAGCAACTACTATCCTTCTCTCTAAGTAGAAAATGGAACTCTCTCCCTCCCTCACTTAGGACCATACCTAACACGGAATACTTCAAAAGCAACTCTTCTTACACCTATCTTCCAAATGGAAATGCTCCTGCTTTCACCCTACATCATTTCAAGGTTTTTCTACGCTAAGCCCCTCTACTCCAGAACCTTTCTGCTCTCTAATTCCAGCTAATGGTTTAGCTGACTCTCACTTGACTGTAAGGATGAAAATATTGCAAATTATGTTAGTACCTAACAGACTGTAATTGTAGCTGTAGACTGTAGTTAGACTGTAAGGATGAAATATTGCAAATTATGTTAGTACCAAAAAAAAAAAAACATTTTTTTGTTACTTAGCATTTGCAGTGTTTTTAATATGTATACTTGCTGTGTGGACATTCTATTGTAATTTACATTTGCAATGTTACTTTATGTATTCTTGCTTTGTGGACATTCTATTGCATTGATTGTACTGCCTTTGGAGCTTTTCTTCCCGAGCCTCCACTGAAAATGGGTACTTCCTGGCCCAGTGGACTTCCCCGGTAATCAAACTGAAATACATAAATAAATAAACAAATAAAGTCTATTTTCATTGCGAGACTGCATTGCTTTGTTTAGCAGAAATCTATTAGTGTTTGTGCTGTAAAATGCAAAATAAAATTTTCAAATGAAATCCAAATCATCGCAGAAGTGAAGCACTATGCACATTACAGTGTTTATGGTAAATGGGGCGAAATAACCAAGGAATGGGACATTGGAATGACTGCAGAGGGGAGGCTCCATTCGACCATGATTTTGTGAGGGGGGGGAAGGGCAGCAAACTCAGACAGCCCTGGTTGAGCTATACCTCTCAGCTGTCCATATTTTTGCAGAATGAATAGATATTTCCTTCTTATTTTTGGTTTGTTCCTCATAAAATTTGGGGTTTTCTAGCAAATCATTTAGGAATGAAGTCACTAAATGACAGACATCGAGTTTCAGACATCATAACCTTCAGAAAAATGCATGCTAAAGCAAGACTTTTTAATCTATCAACTGTCTTAAGTTTACACAAGAGCAATTTTTAGTAGTGTTTGTATGTTCCCCCAATATATTTGGCCTTGTCCAGATTTCTTGCATTAAAAGGTTGAGAGGTACATGCAAATCGCTTTATAGAATTAGGAATATCCAAACCTCTCAACTGTCCCATATTTTGGCTCAAAATGTTGCTCTCCCCTAATAATCCCTCCTCAAAATGGCAATTTTGGAAGAAAACGTGGACGGTTTACAATTATATACAACTGTAATGATCAGAGTTGTAGATTATTTTTATTTCAGAAATGCTTGTAGATGCTCTTACTTTGTTAGCTGCTCAAGTTAACAGTGTTAATATTAAAAATGTGTCCCTTCTTTGACAGGTTCCCAGCTGTATTGTGCGGCAATTTTATACTTCTGCATCACATTTTTGGTCTGTTTTTCATAAAATTGTGTTTTTCTGGCAAATTAGTGGCAAATCATTAAAGATTGAAGTTAGAAAATAATGGCAGACATTTGAGTTTCAGATTTCATATCCTTCAGAAAATTCTTACTAATGCAAGACCTACTACTGTTCTATTATCTTTCTAAGTTTATAAGGGCAATATTTAAAAAATTGTCCTTATTGTTGGGCCTGTGTCCCACTTCTAGTTCTATGTATGGCTTTGTCCAGATTTCTTGCTCTGAAGTTGAGAGGTATGAGTGTCAGAGCCACCGCCGTCAGCCAGAGACATTTCAAATTGTGACATACTTGTTGCACCCCACTCCCCACTGTAGTGGCTCTGGATATGTCCAAGGAAGGCAAGGAGCAGTTATGCAGTGGAAGTGTGCAGAGTATTCCCCCATCCAAGGTAGACCACAAGTACGACCATGGATTTTTATCTGTCCTTGATTTTGCAGAATGTTCTGGTTTTCTGTCATATTTTTATACTGTTGATTTATGCTTCTTATTCAGGAAATGCATGCTGTCGCAGTGCCCTGTTGCTCTGTGTTTAAGTAGCAATGCTTTAATGACCATCAGATAAGCTTGTCGGAGATTGTGAGATGATAGTAAGCTTTAATAAGCATACTGTTAAAGAATTACCAGCATTGAAAGCCTTTTCGTTGTCGCCATGCAGAGAATATTTACATAACTAGAAAATGTATAAGCCTTGAGTATTGAAATGCATATGACAGTATTTGTAATAAAGGACAGGATTACAGTATTTTCAGAAGCTCATTACATTTGTTGTAGACTTGCAGTCATCTTTTGTTGTAGACTTGCAGTCATCTTTGTAGTCTTTACCCGTAAACTAAACAGAATGCCAATCTATCATGTGTGGTCCATAACTTGTGCAGAAATCCTTAAAGCAATTTATCTTGAGCTTGTTTCTTGTTTGCTGTTCATTTTTTACTTTGATCATGTCTTCCGCATGAAACAAGTAGATAGTTGTCAGGCAGCAGGTCTTTTTTGGATAAGAAACATTTTTACAAATGGGGGTATCACAGAGACTGCTACTTTCAGCATGTTACTTGGTAATTTTATAAAGCTGAATATAAATTATAATTAGAACTGCAGTGCAAGAAGTAGTTGTTTGAGTTGAGTGCTGCTTGTTTTTTTATACTTGATTTTGACTGGCATTCCAGTAATGTATTTAAAAAGTAATTTATCTTTTCATGCCTCACAACCGGTGTTTCCATCTAGATGTTAAGTAAGTTGTCATGTAGCCAATGCATTGAAATATTTTTTTTCTACACTTTATTTTGTCTTGATTGGACTCTTGTAATGACTGTTTGGCACCCAGGGCAGCGTATTTAATTAAAGTTCCAGTTGTTGTGGTTTTGAGCATAGCTCCACCCCTTTCTAGTTGGCCGCACCCCTTCCCAATTGGCCCCACCCATTCAGCTGTCTTCTGCAGCCCCCCTTTAATTTGAAGTCACCAGCCGCCACTGTCTGAGGTAATGAACCAATTGCATTATGGGTAGAGGGAGAAACTTGACAGGTTTTTTTGCCAGAAGCTTTAGCAAGCAGCAAAGTTGGTTTCGAGAGATCAAAACTGAAACCATCGGTTGAGGATAACATGAAAACTGACAACTTCAGATCAATGACTTAGCCAACAGAAAATAGAAAGGGTTGTTGCTAAACTTAGGGAGCCTATAACAAGAAAAATAACCACAGATGCTGCCGAGGTATTAGAGATATTTCAGAAATTTCATGAAAATTTGTAAAAGCAGTGCAATGTGGAAATCAAGAAAAAGCACAAATGGAAATATTTATGGAAGATTTGGGTATGCCAAGGTTAGAGGCAGATGAAGCTCAACAATTAACAGTTAAGACAGGAGGATATGAGATATAAAGTGTGCTGTATAATCAATCTGCAAGAAAATGAGTGTCCAGGAACAGATGGTATTCCTGTGGAAGTTTGGAAGCTAAGAGGGAAGAAAGTGATAAAGATCTGGAAGGTTTTTATTTAACACTATTTTAAAAGGAGGGGAAGTACCAAACTCCTCGAAAAAAGCTGTGGAGGTTGTAATACCTAAAGATGGTAAAGGCCCCTCAGACCCAGTTTCATATATGACCACTTCAACTTTAAATTCGGATTATAAACTGTCTATATCTACAATAGCTAAAATAGTAGTAAAGTGTTGTCAAAATTAACTGATACGGATCAATGTGCTTTTTTAGAGGGAAGGCAAACATTTGACAACATTAATAAAATGATGATCCTGAGGGATGCAGAATATAAGAAAATATCACTGTTGTTGGTGGGTCTCGATGCAGACAAAGTATTCAGAGTAAGATGGGATTTTATGAGTAAGGCAATGGAAATATTTGCATTCTCTGATACAATAACATGGTTAATTAGGAGGATATTTCAGAGACTGCAGGCAAAAATAAGGTGTGACGGTTCCTTTCGGATAAGTTGTGTTTGAACAAAGGAACCAGGCAAGGATATCCTCTTTCCCCTTTGTTATTTGCGATATATTTAGAGCTACTGGCGAAGAAAATAAGGGACTCAGAAATTCAAGGATATAAATGGCACAGTAATCAAAAAAGGTGGCTTTACTTGCAAATGGTACTATTTTGTACCTGATAAAACCAGAAAAGGACATCTCAATGCTGTGGAACACTCTGAGACAGTTTCAAGTCTTTTTGGGATATAAAATTAAAGGCGGCAAAACAAAGCCTGCAGATATAAACTAAGTGCCTACACATGAATTAGTTTAGCAATATTAATCTTTATGGGGACATAAGATGAAGTACCGAGGTGCGTGGATAAAAAAATATTCTGTTACAACAGCTAAGACATGTGGGAACAGACTAAACAAAAGGTAATACAAAAACTGAGAAAGTCGAAGTTCTTGTTTGTAGATAAGGATAGCAAATACAAGCGGTGAAAATGTTTTTAGTCCCTTTAGTTTTATATACAGGTCAGTCATATTTTTATCAACCAGTGGGGAAGTTGTGACAGTAGTTAATAAAGAGATGAAGGATTTTATCTGTGAAGGGAAGAGGGCAAGTGTAAAGTGGAATAAGTTGATCCTTCCAATAGAACATGGTTTAGGTCTACCTGACTTGAAAGGGATATTTTACAGCTACACCAGTTGACGCTCAAGTACATATCACAAGCAGAAAGCTATAACTCAAAGTGGAAAGGGATGATCAAGCAGAGGGGAAATTCAAAATACAAGGACAGAGTAGGATTTTGGATGCAGATCTTTAAAGAGAATAACATACAAAATATTATACTTATAAAGCAGATGGAGAAAGGAGATTCTGCTGATAGGGCTCGCTGCAATTAGGGAGTACAAAGAATAGGCAACAGAAGGCTGGAATTTACAGGAAAAAAAACTGGCAAAGGTACTGGGAACAAATAACTAGAGAAAGAGGTAACAGTGAGGAAGAGGTCAAGAAGACATTTGGACTGTAAACTAGAGACTGCCTTCCCCTACCAAGGACTGATATCAGATTATAGGATTAGCTGACCCCCTTCTCTTTGCTTAAGTGAAAGACCTGCTCTGACAGATTTTAGCTGACAATAGAACAAAAACTGCTGTTAAAAAGGTACAATTAGTAGGGCACTTCAAATATTGCACAATACCTATAGAAGTCTAGGGAAGAGAGACTGGATAAGCAATTCACAAGGCAACAATGTGAGGACATATGTATGGCTCCCAAATATGTAACAAACTCTACAAGACTTAGGATTTTTGCTTAGAAGTGTTTGCATACAAGTACTTTTATACCCCAAGCCGACTCCAAAGAATTTTTCCTCGGGTAAATGGCAAATGCTGGAGGTGTGATGGGGATGAAAGAGGTAACTGGAATATGTTTTTGGGAGTGTAATAAGTTGGCAGACATCAAAACTTCCTTACACAGTACTCCGTCAAAATACTGGGCAAGCAAATGGTTGTAACTAAGGAAATAATTTTTTGAGCTGGGATACAGGACCTGAATTACCTTGTTAAATTTATTTCTGGTGGCTGCCAAAAAAAGTAATTACTATGAAATGGAAATCAAAAGTCTAATCCAACTGTGTTTAAAGTACTGAATATTACAAAACAGATGAAAGAACAGGAAGTGGGATCTTTAGAAAAGGGTAGGACAAATTACACAGAAAAAATGGAAACCGTGGGAACAATGCATGCAGAATAATGTTTTAGAGGAAGAATGAGGTTTAAGGGAAGGCAGGAATTGATCAGTTTATGTGATGCTGGATTAATGAAAATTTACATAAAAATATAAATGATGTATGCCAAGGCCTGAGGGAAAAGGGAAATGTTACCCAAAAGGGACTAAAATAAGCAAAAAAAAAAAAAATTAGTTGAAGTTGATTTGGTTTTCAAACACCACTTCTTCTTTTGGCTTTTTCCCGGTTGGGGTCGACACAGCAGATCACCTGTCCGCTTATGATTGGCAGTAGAGTTTTACAGTGTCGAGTTGCCAGCCCGGCTCCCAACCTTCCATGGAAGGCACACATGCACACACTTATGCCTAGGGCCATTTTAGTGTGTCCAATCCACCTACAGCATGTCTTTGGGATGTGGGAGGAAACCAGAGTACCCGTAGGAAACCCACACAACTACAGGGAGGACATGCATACTCCACACAGAAGGCACCCCAGCTGAGGATCGAACTGGAGAACCTCTTGTTGTGAGGTGACAACGCTAACCGCTGTACCACCATGGCCACCCTGTCTTGGTTTTCAAACACTAAATAAAATGAATACACATGAGCAAAAAGAAATGAAAACTGAATCATATTTTAGCAACTTTTCCTCACAAAAAAGGCTGAAAATAACAAAAACATAGCATGCGACTGCTAGCTGTAGGACATGGAAAAGAAATCTAAAGGAAACTAGTTTGCAAAGCATCAAGAATAAGCAGGAAAGGGACTAGCAGCCATGGAAAATTTCACATGCATAACTAACTAAAGGCCTCTATAGCTTTAGTCCTAACTGCTATCAAGGATGGAACTCCTCATCTCATAAGTGGACCTTAGTGAGAATGGGATGCTTAGGAAGCCTATCTATGCCAGCTTCCACCTTTAAAGAAAAACAAAAACTCATAAATAATCTCTGCTCCACAGATATCAAAGTCTAAAAGCCAATTATTTATTTATTTGCTAAAAAAATACTTACGGAATTTCCAGTGAAGCAATTTCCAAACTGATTTGTCTACTATTGCTCAATATCAGTATAGATGTATCTCTTTGTTCTTGGTCATGTCTGAATTTACACAGACACTCCATTGGAATATGTGTTCAATAAACTACAAAATGATTACTATGAGTATCACAGGCAGACATGAAAACTCACTTCTGAATCTATACAACAATCACACAAGTGAAATTCCAAAAGATGACATTGATTAGAAGACAAAAGTTTTCAGTTCATCATACTAAACTTGAAAACGATTTTCCAGCAATTTTACTACAACCAAACCATAACATTTTTCACAAGCTAAATGGAAACATATTTTTAAAGGATAACTTACTTTGAAATTTGTATCAAATCCATTTGTATCATCAGATGTTTGCATGCCTGGTCAGTCTAACATCACATGCAAAGATGAGCAATTTGTTTAGCATTAAATCACAATTCTAGCAATGACATGGGTACACATACATTAGTAAATAGAAAACAAACCATGGTGACATTTTTTATTATTTTCATGCAGTTTACATATAGGTTTTCTTTTTAGCAATCACTCCAACATAAATTGCTCAATTCTTGCAATTCTTTAAATCTCACTTCTCTTCCTTAACTCTATTTTGCAGGTATTGTTTCCACAAATTTCAACTTATTTCTATGCAATTTGATCCTTCCCTTTTTTAAAGATCCCACCGCCAGTTATTTTAGTTCTTTACAATAGTTACTTTAATTACAGTTGGTTTAGATTTTGGTTTCCATTTTCTACTATTTTTGGGGGGCAAACAACAGCATTCAACTTGGGGCAAACAACAGCATTCAGCTTGGCAAGGTCATACTATATACAGACAATTAAAATCCTATGTCCCAGTTTAAAAGAATAAAAGTTACAACAAATTGCTTCTCCAAGATTTCTAACAAGTACTCTAGTGAATTTTTAAAATCTGCCAAACTCACTACACTCCAAAAACATGTTCTTAATTAACTCTGTTTCCATCACACATTTGCCATCTACCAGAGGAAAAGTTCTTTGACATCTTCTAGGGATATTAAATACTTAGACAAACACTTTCAAGGAAAAATCTAATAAGCTCTGGACTTTGTTGCATACTTGGGCGCCAAACAGATGCCCCCTCCCCTTTGTTCCTTTGTAAACTACATCTCCAGCCTCTCTTCCCAATCTTTTTCCTACCTCTTCTGATGGATTCTTAGAATTACCATGCAGTATTTGATATTCCCTACTAATTACCACTTTTTAACAGTAGCTTCTGTTCTGGACTCAACTAAAAACTCTACCAGAGCTTGTCTTTCACTTAGCACTACCCTATCCATTTATCTTTGTCAATATTTTGATATTGATTCTTGTTAGGGGAGTCAAGTCTCTAACATGCAGTCCTCCTTGACCTCATCCCACTCTATTACCTTTCTATCAAGCTATTTGCTCTTACTACCTTAGTTACAATGCTAAATCTTCTCCAGTAAACACCAACCCTCGCAACTATTTTATCTACCACTACTTGCAGTCATCACTATTGACAAATCTCCTTTATCCATTCCAGTGTTGGTTAACTTCATAGAATGCTTTCTGCTACTTTAAGAACAACCATACAGAATTACATTCATCTAAAGGACAGATATCCAAAATCTTATGCTCTCATAATTTCTTGATCTACCCCCCCCCACCCCCATTTCATCATCATCCCTTTCCACTTTGTTGTGCATCAGCCTTAACTGTGCAGCTCTAAAGTATCCCTTCAAACTTTGTTCTATGGGAAGAATCAACTCACCCCACTTAAATCTTGTCCTCTTCCCCTCTCAAATAAATTCCTTCAATTCTTTATCACCATCTACAAAGTTCATCTATGGTTGATAAAAATAAATCAGACCTGGATAAAAACTTAAAGGAACTAAAAAACATTTTTACTGTTTGCTTCTTACTATCCATATCCACAATTAACAGCTTCTTGTCTATCAATCTATCTTTGTTGACTGGGAAAGTTAGCATGGGATAAAACCCATTTTCAGAGGTCTAGGAAGAAAAGCTCCTTATTCAATACAAAATCAAAAGAAATTATGAAAAATTACAAAAGTTCTGTAAATGCAAATGTGCAAAATGTACAAAAAAACTAACAGATAAATATGACAGTTAAATGTATTGGATTGCAGTGTGTATGCTTATGAAAGAGTAGGTTATATGCATGTTTATGAGACAGTATGTCACACAGGAAGATATTCAATATGTTAGCAATAACAGCCAGCAAGCCACAGAGAGTACAGTGAGAGAAATTCTGAGAAAAGAGAAGGGTAATGTATAGTAAATTTATGCTCTTAGTAGGCTATAGTTAGAGCAGCCAATTTCTACGAGTTGAAGAGTGAAAACGTAGGAGAACTGCATATTGTTTTATCTTTTCAGTCTCTTCAAACATATCCTAGCTATCATAACAGAAGTTTTTTATCCATATACCTCAGCACTTCATCTTATTTTGTACCCATAAATATGAACATTGCTAATTCATGTGTAGGTATATAGTTTACCACTACCACTTTAGTTTTGTGTTCATTAGTTTTATATCCCCAAAGGATATAAATCTGGCTCAAAATGTTCCATAACTCTGAAATGTCCTTTACTGGATTTTTAAAGTACAAAATAATATCCTCTGCAAATAAAGCTAACTTTTCTGGACTACAATACCATTTATATAGAATAGGTGTGCAAAATCTTACCACAGCAATAGACGTCCTTCTCTTCTCTGTTGCAGTAGTCATAACTTGGGGGAGTTCCGTACCATAGGGGACAAGAAGTCGGCAATTATTCAAAAGACTTCACTACTGTAGGGTGTGTGGTATGTCGCATGTAGGGTGTGATCGGACATCAGCCATAAAAGTGATGTACACGTGCGCCATCCTCAGAAATGACTGCCCCAGGAGGAATCCCAGCCTAAGGAAGTAGGGTAAGACTCATCCAAGAAGGAGCAAGGCCAGGAAAGGAGGGAAAGATAGGAAAACTGCAACAGAACAGAGACGAGAAGAACATCTATCGTTATGGTAAAATTTTACACAACTATTCTATGTTCTTCTATTCATCTGTTGCAGTATTCATAACATGTTATAAAGTATTAGAGGAGGGAATAGCGGAGGAACTTTCCAGGAAGCTCTGCAGTATGGCTCTTGCAAATCCTGCTCTAGGTTTAGAAATTACATCTAATTTAATGTTTGGTGAAGGTAAGGACTGAAGTCCAAGTAGCTGCTTCAAGAATTGAGTTAGTGTCCAATCCCTTGAAAAAGGCCTCAGATGAGGCAACAGTCCTGGTGGAATAAGGCCTAACAGGGGAATAGAGAGTCTTACCATGGTAAGTGTAGCAGAAGGAAATGGTCTTGGAAATACAGGAGGAAACAGCCTGCTTGGACAAAGCCAGCACCAGAGCCCTGGGGTGGTAAGAAAGTAAGTCAGATCAGCTTTTTTAACAGCCTTGTTTTGTCCACGTAAAATCTAGTGTGGGCATCTCAAGTATGAAGGACCCTCTCACTAGAGTTCTGGAGGAAGGTAGGTAAATGTAGGGACCGACTTAGACATAGGTCATCAACTACATTAGGCATAAATGAGGCATTTGGATGCAGGGAGATCCTGTCTTTGTGGAAGACCAGAAAGGGTGGAGATACCATAAGGGCCTGTAGCTCAGACACCTGTCTGGCTGAAGTTAAGGCTAGCAGTAACATAGTTTTACAGAAAAAGTGCTGAAGAGAAGCTGAGGAAGCTGGCTTGAAGGGAGGGAGAATCAGCTTTTCAAAAACAAAGTTAAGGTCCCAGGGAGGCAGAATAGGTTTACTGAGAGGCCTAATGTGTAGGATGCCTTTAAGAAATTGTTTTGCCTCAAATCTGCTAACTAAGGGGGGAAAGATACAGGCAGACAGGCAGATATGGCTGACATATGAGCTTTTACTGAAGAGCAAACCAAACCAGAGTTGGGTCTGATTTAATTTCAGACACAAGATTAAAAATCTCTTCCACTTTGCTGTACAAGATTTTCTGGTATTTGGTTTCCTGGCCTCCTGCAGGACTGTGAGCACATCCTCAGAGAACAGGTGTCTGAAAGAGATTAGTACCCTATCACCCATAGGATCAACTGAAGAGTCACCAAGTGGGGATGGATGAAGGTCCCTTTGTCTTCTGTGAGGAGTTCAAATCTGTGAGGTGACTTGTGACAATTGCCCTTGACTAAATGCACGAGGAGAGGGAACCAGTGCTATCTTGGCCAAAAAGGAGTCACCTGCAAGATTTTTGGTTTGCCCTGCTGAATTCTAGATAGGACTTTTGGTATGAGGGGAAGGGGAGGGAATGCATAAAGAAACATCTCCTTCCAAGACTAGACCAGACGATGGGGGCTCTCTGGCACAAAACTGTGGAAGTTGTCTGTTCATGGGGGAGGCAAAAAGGTCTGTTTAAGGACTACACCACTGGTGGACAATGTCTTGAAACACACGCCTATGAAGCATCCATTCATGGGATGGTGTTTGGAGCCTGCTCAGGTAATCTGTCATACAATTTTGAGAGGAGGGAATGTACACTGCCTGAGGGGTTACCTAGAATTTTACTGCCAGCTCTCAAGCCCGAAGTGAAAGTCTACACAACAAATAGGATTTGACCCCCCCCCATTTGTCCACATACCAGGAGGATGATTTGGTCCCCCCGTTTATTCACATACCAGAGGACTGTCGACACTGTCTGTGAACAGCTTTAGAAGTCCTGGGTGGAATAAGGGGAGAAAAGTTTTCATGGCCAATAGTAGCACCCTCATCTCCCTTACATTGATGTGTTCCTTCAACTGAAGAGGGAGACCAGATCCCTTGTACTTTCAGGTGGCTGAAGGTTGCTCTCCAACCTATGTATGAGGCACCTGTGCAGATTTCTTGATGAGCAGCAAGAGGGTGTAAGGGTAGTCCTGGGTTGAGCGACACCTGATGTACCCACCACTGAAGTTCCCTCTTCAGACAGGGGATGAGGGGAATAGAGAATTCTAAGGGGTGCTGGTGTTGCATCCAAACTGATTTTAGATGCAACTGCCATTTTCTCGTGTGGAGGTTGGCTAAGGGCAGCACAGGAATGGCGGATGCCATGAGGCCCAAGACCCTGAGGAGCTTTCTGGCTGTAATGTGGCAAACCAGTAGAATGTCTTAGAAGTAAAGGATGAGGTCATGTACCTTTTGTGGGGGAAGAGAGACCCTCATAAAGTACAGTTTTGTACCTACCATAAATGTAGATGTTCGAAGATCCACATTGCTGCAGTCCTTACACTTGGGTAGTCCGCTGTCCTCGGTCGGCCCGAATATCAAAGTATAAGGCTGACGTCGGTCAAGGCGCATTTGACTGACGTCAGGACGTCAGGGTACAAATGCGCATGACCGACGTCATATCCTCAGTCTTTTCTTGCCCCAGATGTCAGAAGACCCTAAAAATAAAGGTCAAAACCAAAAGACAGCAAACAACCAACCAACCACCCTTGCACTAACTATATGTACAATATATACAATATACACAATATGTACAACCCAACCCACACAACCACCTCTAACTACAGAGGGAAAGGAGGGAGGGTAAATTGGACTGCAGCAATGTGGATCTTCGAACATCTACATTTATGGTAGGTACAAAACTGTACTATGTTCTTCATCTCACATTGCTGCAGTCCTTACACTTGGGTAGAATCCCAAAGCAGAGGTAAGGGAGGATGGCTAACTACAAGGAAGCAGGAGCCGCCAAAATGCCCTGCAAAACAGCAGTGGCAAAACCAGCCCTGGACTTAGAGTAAAGTGGCAGGTGATAATGCCTAGAGAAAGTATGCACAGAACTCCAAGTAGCTGCCTCTAAAATATCCTTGGTTGCCACTCCCCTCAAAAAAGCTGTTGAAGTGGCAGTAGCCCTAGTGGAATGAGGCCTAATCCCAGCTGGAATCTCCTTGCCATGATGGGAATAACAGAAAGCAATGCAAAACCCAGTCCACTTAGAAATAGTTTGTTTTGACACAGGCTTGCCCTGAGAACTCAAAGCAAAAGAAACAAACAACTGCTGAGACTGCCTGAACCCTTTAGTTCTGTCCAAATAATAACGCAACTGCCTGTGAACATCTAAAGTGTGCAAAATCTTTTCCCCTTTATTTTGGGGATTTGCATAAAAAGTAGGCAAATGAATAGTTTGGTTTAAAGCCACACTAGAAACCACCTTAGGCATAAAGGAAGGATTAGTACGTAATGATACCCTATCATTATGGAAAATCAAGAAAGGCTCAACCGCCATAAGGGCCTGTAATTCAGACACCCTTCTTGCAGAGGTAATGGCCAATAAAAAAGCAGTCTTCCATGATAAATATTTCAAGTCAGCAGTAGCTGCAGGCTCAAAAGGTTGTAGAGTGAGTTTCTCCAACACAAAATTGAGATCCCAAGCAGGAGCAGGAGCTTTTCGTGGGGGTCTTATATTCTTTGCCCCTCTAAGAAATTGCTTGAACAATGGATGAGAAAACAATGGTGGGTCACAATCATAGTGAGCCGAAATTGCTGCAGCATGAACCTTAATAGAAGAGAAAGACAAACCTTTGTCCAGTAACTCAGTAAGATATTGAAGAGCCACACTCAAATTAGGCCCAGAAACATCAAAATCTTTTGCTGCACTCCAAAATAAAAATCTCTTCCATTTATCCGTACACTTTCCTTGTACTAGGCCTTCTAGCTTCCAAAATAACATTCAAAACTTGCTGAGGAAGTGGAGGCCTACTACGGTTCAAAACAGAATATGCCAGGCTGTTAGGTGCAGAGAGTGAAGCTTGACATTGAGCAAACGGCTGTCCTCCTGTGACAACAGGTGTGGAATCGAAGGCAAAGGCCATGGAGGCTTCCGTACTAGACTTCTTAGTAATGGGTACCAGTGCTGTCGAGGCCAATCTGGAGCTATTAAAATCATCCTTGGCTTGTCCTGTCTGACCTTCAGAAGTACCTTTGGGAGGAGAGGCAGAGGTGGAAAGGCATACACATGAAGATTGCTCCAATTGAAAGAAAGAGCATCCACTCTCCAAGCTGTGGGATGAAACCTTTTTGTGCAAAACTTTGGCAGCTGATGGTTTAGTGGAGAAGCGAACAGATCTATGTCTGGAGTTCCCCATGACACTGTCAATTGCTGAAATACATGAGGATCCAATTTCCACTCGTGGGGATCCATAATTCGTCTGCTCAACACATCTGCTAAGGAGTTCTGTGCTCCTGGCAGAAACCTTGCCTGAAGATTGAGCTGTAAACTGAGAGCAGTCTCCCACAAAATCATTGCTTGCCTGCATAGAGGATAAGAATGCGTTCCCCCTTGCTTGTTGATGTACCACATGACCGTTGTGTTGTCTGTTAGAATCAACACCTGTCCTGGAAGAAGGAATTCCTTGAAAGCTACTAATGCAAACTGGACTGCTAACATCTCTTTCATGTTGATATGTAGATGTTGTAGTCTGACAGGCCACTTGTTTTGTATCCACTTTCCATTTAGATGAGCTCCCCAAGCTTTGTCTGAAGCATCTGTCGTTAAAATCTGACTCGCCTCTGGCCGGGTCACAGAGAGTCCCTTGTTTAGGTGACATTCCTGAGCCCACCACAAAAATTCCTTCTGAATGCAAGGTATTATTTGAATGACAGTGTCCAGATCCTGGCAGTGCTGTGTCCATACATTTTTCAGATACCATTGTAGCTTCCTCATATGCAGTTTGGCATTGGGAAGCACCAGAATACAAGATGCCATGAACCCTAAGGCTTGAAGGACTGTCCTTGCAGTCAGCCCGGACTGATGAGATAGTTGATGGAAGTAAAGGGATAGACTCTTTTGTTTGTCCGGGGTTAAAAAGGCCATCTGGGATGCTGTATTCAGTCTCACACCCAGAAAGCACATGTCTTGAGAGGGTACTAGACTGGACTTTATTTCGTTCACAGAATACCCTAGGCATCTTAGCACTGCTATCACATATTCCAAATGATGAAGAAGCTCATCCCTTCCTTGAGCCAGAATTAGGCAGTCGTCCAAATAAGGATAGATCTGTATTCCTTTTCAAATAAGGATAGATCTGTATTCCTTTTAGTCTGAAGAAAGCTATCACTGGAGCCAGAACTTTCGTGAACACTCTGGGCGCAGTAGATAAGCCAAAGGGCAATGCAGAGAACTGATAGTGAGAAGTCCCAGCTCGAAAACGCAGATACTTTCTGCAACCGAGTCTGATAGGAACATGAAGGTAAGCCTCCTTGAGATCCAAAGTTACCATCCAATGATCTTTGCCCAGCAGAGGTAAAAGCTGCTGCAACGTCAACATTTTGAACTTGGGAATGTCCAGATAAGTGTTGAGGATAGATAAATCCAAAATTGGTCTCCACGTGTTCCCCTTCTTTGGTACTAGGAACAGGCGAGAATAAAATCCTAGGCCCACTTCTGGCAGAGGGACCGGCTGTATGGCCCCTAGCTGGAGCAACAGAGAAACCTGTTTGTGAGCCTCTATTCTTTGTTGAGGAGGAACGTCTGGCATGCCTTTGAAAGGAGGCAAGGTATGGAAATAAAACCTGTAGCCGTGGTGTATGATATCCAATACCCATCTGTCCTGGGTAATTAAACTCCAATTTTCTTTGAAAAGTGCCAACCTTCCTCCCAAAGGTGCTGCCAGACGAGCAGGCTCTGGCAGCTGAAAAGGTAGGTCATGGGTCTGCTTACGAAAGGACTGACCCCTGCCCTCACCCGAAGCCTGTGCAGGAGAACTCCCTGTTCTAGGCCTGAAAGAGCCCTGAGCTCTGCCCTTACCACGTCTAGATCTACCCCTAGACTGGGAATCATAAGAAGGATACGTCCACCCTTTAGTAGGCCAATTTCTACTAAACTTTGGAGGCTGGACCTGCAAAAAATCTTTAACAGTCTGCATAGACTTAGCCTTGTCTTCCATTTTCTTTAAAACTGTCTCAACAGGAGAACCAAACAACACGTCAGATTGTAAAGGAGCATCTAAAATCCTTGTTTTAACATGTTCAGACAAATTCTGATCCCTCAGCCAGGCGTGCCTGCGAAGAACTGACCCAGTGGCAGCCACCCAAGACGAGGCCTGTACAGCATCAAAACCACATTGCAAAGAATGCTTACCCACCTGTTCAGAAACATGCACTAAATCTTGCAACTCTTTACAATCAATACCTACTGCCAGAGCATCAACCTTAGACTTCAATAGTGAAAGGAGATAGTTTTGGTATTTCAACATGTGAAACTGGCAATTCAGAGCCCTCATAGCAAGAGTAGAAGAAGTATAGACTTTCTTTCCCCATCTATCCAAGGCCCTAGCCTCCTTGTCTGCAGGAACCGGATTTTTAACAACAGAAGCCTTAACACCTTTAGGCCCCTGGCTAACAGTTTCTGGGTCTGCCCTAGGACTCTTAAAAAGATACTTATGAGCTTCAGGCACCCTGTAATACCTATCCGCTTAACAGGAGCAGGAGGCAAAGAATCAGGATTAAGAGAAGCCTCTGTAAAACATCTTCCACTACATCCAAAACAGGAGGTATAGCCAAAGGCCTATGCTGGAGTAAAACAGAAATTCCCTAAGCCTTTTCCTGGAATCAGGGAAGTCCTGGCCTTCCGACTAAGAATGCTCCCTCAAGGTATGAAGAGTATCTGAAAAGAAAAATCCTCAGGAGGAGTAGCAGAAGGAGTAGAATCATCCACATCAGAATCAGAATAAGGAGAGTACTCCTGCAAGTCTTCAGCCGAAGACTCTGAAACATCTGAAGCCTGCTCAAAACCCCCCAGCTCAGGCTCCACCCTAGGTCTCTTATCAGGAGGGGGCATAGAACCCCTAATCAAAGTAATCAAATCTTCTGCCATTTTAAGCATATGCTTCTTGGGCACAGTACCTGAAGATCTAGGGGTAACACCAACTGAAGCTAAACCTGGCCTGCCCCTGGGAGAAGCCTTTGAAACAGAAGGAGAGGGCCTAGCCACCTTAGGAAGGGAGGAGAGTATAGTAACCTGAGAAGCCCCCTCAGCCTGACTTGTCTCCTGAGAGGCCACATCTTGCAATAATAAGGTCTCACCCTGGGAAGACAAAGAATCCTCCGGTGGAGCCACCGGCTCCACCGACACCTCTAAAGAACCGGCGTCCGGTACAGACGGCTCTTCTAGCCTAGGCTTAACTGCCTTGTCCTTGCGCTTCTTGAAGAAGCGGGCGTCGGAGCATCCGACGGCATTTTATAGTTGCACCGCTTCCCAAAGACTAACCTTGCACAATCCAACCGTCTCTTTATAGTGCGTTTATTAAATCTAGCACAAGAGCGACAGCCAACAACGTCGTGCTCAGGCCCTAAGCAAGGAATACACAAAGTATGATAATCTCTATGCGGTATCTGTTTCCCACAAGAAATGCAATTATTGACTTTTTCTGACATCCGTAAATGACTGAGGCAAGAAAAACTAAAATATTCCCAACGGGTACTTAGCCAACTTTGAACTCGGTCTGAAACTTCTAAATCGAAAAATCTCAGAACGCCAACCGGCACTTGCAATGCTGCTTCTGCATCGGACCATGCGGCAAAAAAGACTGAGGATATGACGTCGGTCATGCGCATTTGTACCCTGACGTCCTGACGTCAGTCAAATGCGCCCTGACCGACGTCAGCCTTATACTTTGATATTCGGGCCGACCGAGGACAGCGGACTACCCAAGTGTAAGGACTGCAGCAATGTGAGATGAAGAACATCATCTGTTTGTAGCCTGCATCACAGGAATATTTGATCCTATGAAGGGTTGAAAACAAAGTTTATGGTGAACCCCAGGATTTTGTATAAGTCGGATGGTAAAGTCAATATTTTGTTCCAACTCCTCTGTGGAGGTAGCTAGAAAGGGGTGCTCAGCCAGACATGGAAAGATGTGTACTCCCTGGAGTCTGCAGTGGGCAATCACAGCAGCAAGGCATTTGGTGAAGACTCTGGGTGTGGTAGAAAGCCCAAAGAGAAGGCACAGAACTGAAAATGACATGATACAGAGAAGTGTAAAAACTTCCTGTAGCTGGGATGAATGGGAATATACAGATATGCATCTTTGACATTCAAGGTTATCATGAAGGCTTAAGGCAGAATGAGTGGGAACAGAGTCTGGAGGGTCAGCATGAAACAAGGGTACTCTTAAGGAAGGTACTGAGATGGGAGAGGTCGAGGATGAGACTCCAGGGACCTTCCTTGCTGGGCACCAGGAACAACCTGGAATAAAATCCTTTGCCTATTTGGTTTTTGGGGACACACTTAATGGTCCCCTTGGTTCAATAAGTCTACGAAAATTTCTGGGAAAAAGGCCAATTTTTCCCTGGGAGGTTGAGGGATGCCCCTTGAAGGAGGGTAGTTGTTCCCACACCCTTTTTGTAGCAATTGAGAGGACCCAGGCATCTTAGGTGGGAAAGGGGGATGCGGGTGGGAGGGAGAAAATAGTCAAAGAGAACGGCTTGTCTGGAAAGTGACGCTTGGGTGGCAGAGTTGCCGGTGGGGACGTAGGCTGCTGTGGTCTACGGTCACTCTTTGTTTTGGATTGTGTGTGATGGGAATGTCTATACACAAAAAACAGGCTTTGCAGGGTAATTTCTTTGGAACTTGGATACTGGGGAAACAAAAATATGCTTCAGTTCCTTACCCTTCTACTGCAGTGATTTGAGTAGGTTAGTAGCTGCAGGTCCAAACAAGGCAGAATTGTGCAGAGGAGCATCCATAAGTTTGGTTTTTATGTCCACAGGTAAGGGCTGAAATCTTGGCCAAGAAAATTTTACCACTGATCTAGAGGCAGCTGCTCTGGTGGAAGCCTCTGCAGCACTATAGCTACATTTTATGGAGTGACGTGCTACTTGAAAAGAAGCACCAAGCAAAGTAGTAGCCAAGGTTTTATTTTTCAAGTCAGGTAAGCCTGCAATTACCTATGAAAACTGGGCACAAGTTCCAAAGCGAATTTGGTCATATACGTGTTTGGTAATTCATGGCCCTGAATGCTAGACTGGCAGAAGTGTACACTTTTTTTGCTTAGTCTAACCAGGATCCTGCTATCTTTATCAGAAGGCAAGAGAGTAGTGGAGGACAACAATTTTGATGGCTTGTCAGAAGCCACAGAAATTACAGAAGTGTCTGTAGAAGGGCATCCGAAGAGAAACTTGCAGTCCTCTGGGACCTTGTAGAAGTAGTCTGGCTGTTTGGGGGCATATGGTAGGGAATCTGGTACCTGTGAAGCAGAAGCAAAAGCGTCAAGAAAGGCAGGCAAGACTGGAGGGATAGCTGATAGTACTTTAGATACTTGGGTGCTATCTCATTTAAAGTGGTCTCTCATCTTAGCTAGGGTCTCTCCAAAGGACAGGTCTTCCATAGGAATGTCTGTACCATTTCATTCTTCTTCAGGGGAGGCATAATCCGGGGGGGGGGGGGATCCGAGAAGAATAAGCCAGGGATTCATCCCTTGAAGATGCCTCTTCCTCAGATGTATCCTCTTCTCTAGTTATTTTAAGCGAAGAGACATTACTGTAAAACCTTGAGGAGGCCTAACTGACATGAGCGTATTGAAAAGGTCGTGAGTGAATTGCTGCCAATCACTAGCAGGTTATTTTGGTGGAGAAAACTGCTTGTACTTTTTTTGGTTTCTTTTTCCCATGTAGGTCTGATTTATGTAGGGTAGGAGAGCCTAAAGTAGGCCTACATTCGATCAGGTCGGAATCTACCTCTTCCCTAACCAGGATCTGTGAAATCCACTTAGGGTCTTCTATAATCATGAGCCATAGTACCTCTTGGACATGCGATAGAGATGCTTGCTCAGCCTCTGCAGACATGCTCATGCTCAGATCCAAGGCAGCCTGGACATCATGCTTGGCCTGCAGATCTGAGCTGTGAACCAGGCATGTCTACAAGGTTTCCCCACCTCAAGAGAGACATTGATATCAAGTGGCGCAGCAAAAGGTTCAGGCTTTTGTTTTTTGGCCTTCTGCTTCAAAAGTAGACTCTGCATCAGGCACCAGTGATCCCTCCATATTGCTTTTTGCTAGCAACTTTAAGAGCCGATTCTCAAGGTAGACAGCTAGGGAGGATAATCTACTCCTTAAAGTCTTTGCCAGAAATGCCTGACAAACAGAGCGGCTTCTGTGGTCGTGGTTTGAGCCTAGGCAGAACAGGCACTGGAGGTGGCTATCTTTGTCTGGAATTTGTCTTCCACATTGGCACTTGCCCCTCTTGGATGACATGAACCCTAACCAAAAACAGTAGCAAAAGTCAAAACATTCTCCAACAGGACACATCTGAATTTTGAAGAATTGCAAACGACTCGGAGTCAGACTGTACTTTGGAATCTGGTGATCGGATCTGGTGGCAGATAAGTTCAGAGGATGGTGCACACATACGTCAATTTTATGGCCAATGTCCGATCACAGCCTACATGCGATGTACCACGCACCCTAGAGTAGTGAAGTCTTTTGTATACTGGCTGATGTCAGGTCACCTCCGGCGGGGAACTCCCTCGTTATGAATACTGCAACAGATGAATAGAAGGGCATCCATGAATTTGTGAGTCCTTTAGTTTTCTTTACCTATCACTCTAAATGTAAAGCAAATAGCAAAGGGGAAAGAGGATTTCCCCTGCCTTGCTCCTCCTGTTCAAACCAGACTACTGGAGATGATCCCTTAAACATTAACTTTTCCCTCTGACCCTTCAAATATCCTCCTAATTAACAAGGTTATTCTGATCAGAGAATGCCAACACTGCCATTCCCCTAATCAAAAAATTCCTGCGGATTCTATCAAATGCTCTCTCTGCATTAAGACACATCCACAACATCTGAGTTATCTTACATTCTGCTCACTTTAGATCATCGTTGTTCTACTAATGCAGTCAAATGTTTGCCTCCCCACACAAAACAACACTGATCCACATCCAACAACTTTGGCAACATGTTTCCCATTCTTTTTCTAGTACAGAAATAAACATTTATGGTTCTAAATGAAAATGGGTGTATATGAAGCTGGGTATGAAGGTTATTTACCCACTTTTGGTAATACAGCCTTCTTCCAAGATGCTGGTAGCTCTCTCCCTTTCAAGAAATGGCGTTGAACACAAGATGAATTTATTATAAAAACAAAGTACAGTTGTGTACACTTGCCATAAATGTAAATGTTTGAGTGTATTCACTGTTGCAGTCATTACATTTGGGTAACCTGCTGGCAGGTTGCCCTCAGTTGGCCTGATTAACAAAGTCTTGGGTCCTGCGTCGGTTGCTGTCCCTTCTTCCATGACGTCAGGTCATCAGGGGTATAAAATATGCAGCTGACGCCATTACATCAGTTTTTCTTGCCCCAAATGTCAGGTGCCCCCCCCCCCATATGAGGAGCCAAATATTTAAGTAATTAAAAACACAAAAATATACCTCCAAACAAAAGCAAATACACCAAAAAGGCTTTTAAGCATAGTAAAGGAAAGTAGAGGTATAGTAAGAGAAAAACAGGGGGTTGGAGGGAGGGTAACCAGGACTGCAACAGTGAATACACTCAAACATCTACATTTATGGTAAGTGTACACAACTGTACTATGTTCTTTGTGTTTCACTGTTGCAGTCATTACATTTCGGTAGATTCCCAAAGCTATGGTTGGGGAGGATGGATTTATACAGCATTAAAACCAGTTATAAGGCCCTGCAGGACAGCAGAGGGAAAGTCAGCTCTGGATTTAGAGAAGAAAGGTAAATGGTAATGTTTGGTGAACGTATGAACTGAGCTCCAGGTAACAGCTTCTAGAATGTTTTTGGTAGGAACACCTCTGAGAAAGGCTGTAGAAGTAGATGCAGCCCTGGTGGAATGAGATCGGATCCCCTGGGGGATAGTTTTACCATGGTGCATATAGCAGAAACGAATACAATAGCTTATCCATTTGGAAATAGTCTGCTTTGAAATAGCCTTTCCATCTGCCCCTGCAGCAAATGCCACTAGTAGTTGTTCAGATTTTCTTTGAGATTTTGCCCTGTTTAAGTAAAATCTGAGTTGTCTGTGTACATTCAATGAATGCAGAATCCATTCCCCATTGTTCTGTGGATTGGGAAAGAAAGTTGGCAAATAAATGGTCTGATTAAGAGCCACACTGGATACCACCTTAGGCATGAATGATGGACTGGTCCTGAAAGACACCTTGTCCGCATGAAAAATAATGAAAGGCTCCACTGCCATAAGAGCATGGAATTCGGAAATCTTTCTAACTGAAGTGACTGCTAAAAGGAAAGCTGTTTTCCAGGAGAGAAATTTTAAGACTGCAGTAGCAGCTGGCTCGAAAGGAGGGAGAGTAAGTTTTTCCAATACAAAATTGAGGTCCAAAGCAGGGGTTGGAGCTCTCCTGGGTGGTCTTAAGTTTTTGGCCCCGCTGAGATTCTGCTTTAGCAGAGGATGAGAGAAGAGGAGAGGTTCTGTGTTGTAATGAGCTGAAATGGCTGAGGCATGAATTTTTATGGAAGAAAAGGACAGGCCCTTGTGAAGCATCTCAGTTAAGTATTGTAAAATCTGAGGAATACTGGGCACTGTTGTGCTTATCCCTTGTGACCGATTCCAGGCACAGAATCTTTTCCATTTGTCAGCATAAGATTTTCTAGTACTAGGCCTTCTTGCCTCCAAAATGACATCCATCACAGGTTTGCTGAGGGATGCTAAGGGTGAATTTAGGTGATTAGCCACGCTGCAAGATTCAAAGTTTGTAGCTGAGTGTGCAGACTTTGGTTGTTTTGCTGAGACAGTAAGTAAGGCGTCTGAGGCAGGTGCCACGGTGGAAGGTGTGACACATTGCACAGGAGTGGGTACCAGTGTTGGCGAGGCCAGTCTAGAGCAATCAAAATCATTTTTGGTTTGTCCTGTTTGACTTTTAGTAGAACTTTGGAAAGCAGAGGCAGAGGGGTAAAGGCATAGACTGATAGGTTTTTCCAGCTGAATGATAGAGCATCCACTTTCCAGGCTTTTTTGTGATGAGTTCTTGTGCAGAATTTGTCCAACTGATAGTTCTGGGGTGAGGCAAAAAGATCTAATGTCTGGACTCCCCCATTTGCGAGTCAACATGTTGAAAATCCATGGTTCCAGTTTCAATTCGTGTGGGTCCATGAGATTTCTGCTTAGTCCGTCTGCCAGAGTATTCAATTTTCCTGGCAAGAATTGAGCTTGTAGTTGAATTTGATAGGTCAAGGCAGTGTTCCACAATGGCATGGCTAGTCTGCAAAGGGGGTAGGAGTGTGTACCCCCCCTGCTTGTTTATGTACCACATAACTGTGGTGTTGTCTGTCTTTATCATTAATTGTCCTGGATGAAGGTAGTCCTTGAAGGCTGTCAGTGCATTCTATACAGCTAGCATCTCTTTTTGATTGATATGAAGGTGTATTTGATTTGGGCTCCATTTGCCCTGAATGCACTTCCCTGCCAGATGAGCCCCCCATGCATAGTCTGATGAATCTGTAGTTAGGGTTTGGGCAGCAGGGGGTGGAGTGAATGGCAGTCCCTTGTTTTTGGTGGCAGGCCTCTGCCCACAACAGGAACTCTAGTTGCAGGCAAGGTATGATAGAAATCATTGTTCCAGGCTGTGACAATGTTGACTCCATAAACTCAAGTACCACTGAAGTTTCCTCATATGCAGTCTTGCATATGGAATTAGAAGAATACAGGAGGCCATGAACCCCAAGGCTTGCAGAATTTGTCTTGCAGATAACAGGGTTTTTGTGGCCACCTGTTTGAAGTAAGTCACCAAATGAATTTGCTTTTCTGGCGTAAGGTAAGCCATCTAGGCAGTTGTATTCAAGCTTGCACCCAGGAATGTAATTTTTTGAGAGGGTACCAGTTGTGATTTCTTTTCGTTTATGGTGTACCCTAGACAAGTTAGAACCTTTTTTACAAACACCAGATGATTTTGAAGAATGTCCCCGTTTTCTGCCGGAATTAGACAATCGTCCAGGTATGGAAATATTTGAATATTTCTTTGCCTGCAAAATGCAATTACTGGAGTCAGGCATTTTGTGAAGACCCTGGGCACAGTAGATAAGCCAAAGGGCAGTGCAGAGAACATGTAATGCAAATAGCCTGCTTTGAAGCGGAGGTATCTTCTGCAAGATTCCCTGATTGGTATATGCAGGTAAGCCTCTTTTAAATCTAGAGTTACCAACCAGGCATCTTTGCCTAGCATAGGAAGTAACTGTTGAAGAGTCAGCATCTTTAATTTTGGAATGTCCAGAAATGTGTTTAGAGTAGATCAGTCCAGAATTGGATGCCATGATTGGTCTTTTCTGGGTACCAGGAAAAGTATTGAATAGAAACCTTGTCCCTTTTCCTCTTCTGGGACTGGCTGAATAGCTCCCATGTTCATGAGAGACAGTACTTGTTTCTGAGCCTCTGCCCACTGATTTGAGGGCAGGTCTGGCCATCTGTTTGGGATTGGCAACGTGTGGAAATGAAATCTGTATTCCTGGGATACTACATCTAAAACCCATTTGTCCTGGGTTATAAGTTGCCAGTTTCTTACATGAAGTGCCAGTTTTCCCCCCAAAGGGGCGGCTGAAAGGTAAGTGCTTGGTAAGTGTAGAGGGAAGTCATTGAGACTGCTTACCATAGGGAGGTGCCTTGTTTTTTCCAGATTTGGAGGAGGAGGAGGCACCCCCATTGTTTTGTTCTAAAAGTCCCTTGTAACTGAAACCTGGAGCCTTTGGAATGTCTAGGTTTGACTTGAGTGTCTCTCAAAGGAACTGTAAAGGACCAGTTCTTAGTAGGCCAGTGCCTACTAAATCTTGGAGGTTGCACTTGTAAGAAATCTTTCACAGTTTGCATAGATTTAGCTTTATCTTCCATCTTTTTAAAATTTTCTTCAGCCTTATTACAAAAGAGACGGTCCTGTTGTAAAGGAGCATCCAACAATTTTGCTTTAACATGATCAGGCAGAGTTTGCTCTTTGAGCCAAGCATGCCTTCGTAGCACAGAGCCAGTAACAGCAGTCCTGCAAGAGGCCTCCAAAGAATCAAAACCACATTGCAAAGTATGTTTTCCAACTTGTTCAGCTAAATACAATAAATCTTGTAAATCCTTATTTTTCACACAGTCAGAAATTAACATCATTTTCTGTTTAAGCAGTCCCATGATATGCTGCTGATATTTAAGCATCTGAAATTGACAGTTTAATGCCCTGAATGCCAAGGTTGCAGAAGTGTAAACCTTCTTACCCCATCTATCCAGCGCCCTGGAATCTCTATCCGAAGGGGTAGGATTTTTAGCAGTAGAGGCCTTAATGCCCTTGGGACCCTGAGAAATTGCTTCAGGGTCTGCAATAGGATTTTTGAAAAGGAATTTGTGGGAGTCAGGAACCCTGTAGTATCTGTCTGGCTTACAAGGAGCTGGAGGCAGAGAATCAGGAGCCATACTAGATTCTGAAAAAACATAATTAACAATGTCTAGGACTGGAGGTATAGCCAAAGGCCTATGAAGAAGAAGAAAATCCCTAAGTCTCTTTTTAGATTCAGAGAAATCCTGACTTTCCCAGTGGAAATGTTCCCGTAAGGTATGTGAAGTTTCCCCAAAAGAAAAATCCTCAGGGGGAGAAGCAGAAGGAATGGAATCTTCTGCATCAGAGTCCTCATAAGTAGGTATAGACAAATCCTGTTCATTAGAAGAGTCAGAAGAAATAGAATCCTGTTCAGAAGATTCATAATCCGTGTCTTGCCTAGGCCTCTTAGAAGGGCCGGGGGGGGGGGGGGGTTGGCTACCCCTGATCGGAGTAATTAAATCTTCAGCCATTTTGATCATTTTTTTTTAGGCATAGGGGCCAGCACATGTGGCCCAGGCGTTGGTTTTTTTAGACACAGATTTAGATTTTGGCCTTAGTTTTGAAGATGACGTCGGTGTAATATACAAATCTGTAGGCCTGAAAACACTCTCAGAAGCCGGTGCCTGCACAGCAGCTCTGGACCCATCTAAGGTAGAGACATCCGCGGGTTCAATAATTGAAGCACCTTGCGGCATACCGGACTCCGAATGGGTCTCAGTAGAGGCCTGCGAATCAGAAGTAGCAGGTATCAGGGGCTGCGAAAGCGCCTGAGTACTGGCGAACTGGCGACTGGCTTAGGAGAAGCGCCGTTGTCAGTTTTGGACCTCGATGGCCTGTCTCTGTCTTTTTCTTTGCATTTTTAGGTATTCCGGTAGTCGGATTGCTAACCGACGACATTTCTGGACAATTAAAGCATGAGTCAAAATATTTAGAAGCAAAAATATACCGATGTTTAATAGTGCGTTGATTAAATTTAGCACAAAACCGACAGCAAGGTACGTTGTGGTCAGGGCCTAGGCAAGGAATACAGTACAAATGAAAATCCTTATGAGGTATTTGCTTCCCACAAGTAATGCAATTATTAACTTTTACTGACATTGGTATGGAGCAAGAAAAAGTTTCCTCAATGGGGTACTTAGCTTTTTAGTTGAAGACTTCGGTTCTGAAACTCGAAAATGAAAATTTCAGGAGTCGGCTGACCGGCACTTGCGAACTGCTTCTGCTTCGGGCACCGCGTGGCAATAAAGAATGATGTAAAGGCGTCGGCTGCATGTTTTATACCCCTGACGACCTGACGTCATGGAAGAAGGGATAGCAACTGACGCAGGACCCAAGACTTTGTTAATCAGGCCGACTGAGGGCAACTTGCCAGCAGATTACCCAAATGTAAGACTGCAACAGTGAAACAGGAAGAACATCAAGCTTTCACATGACAGTGCTTCCTCACGTTTAAAAAAAACAGAAATATTACAACCATTTAAATGCAGACAGTGGGTCTGGGTCAACTGACCTCATCAATTTAGCTAATTCAATTAAGCAGCTCAACCCTTAAAGTTATAACATATTTTTTTTTCATAATTTACACTTTGTTTCAGTTTTAGAATTAGTCTTTACACTATTCTGACCATTGCATTGGGAAAAATAAAACTCCCAGATCTCTAGCACTTTATTCTCTCCCAACTTACAAACTTCCACTGGAATATTATCTATTCCTGGATAATTCCCTGATGAGCAATTATACCTCAGTGTTTTCATCTCATTTCTTTCAATCTTAGTCATTAATTAATTGTTGGGCCTCATCTTCTACTAACATTGACATCATTAATTCTTCCATGAATATTTCCATTTGTGTCGTTTCTTGGTTTCCCCATTCCTGTTTTATACAACTGTTCAAGACATTTCTGAAATCTCTCAATACCTCTCTAGGATCTCTGGTTATTTTTCTTGTCATCACCTCCCCAAATTTGGCAACAACCCTTTCTACCTCCTATTACCCAAGCTGTTGGCTAAACGATTTTGTGAACTGGAGATGTTATAAAATAAACAGTTGCTTAACAGCACCTCTACTAAGCTCAAGCATATTACCAAATACTCCCCTTATTTTCCTTTTAGCACTCCACAGTTGTTGCTTTTCTTGTTCTATGAGATTCCCCTTTCTTCGCAACACTTTAATCTTTGTCAGTGTCTCTAAATAACTCCTATTACTTCACCACATTTCCTGCTCTTATTTGTAGACTGTTTTTAAACCACATTTACTCCACTATCCTACACATTTATCTTAGTTTTCATCTGTGCACGATCTAAAATAGTTATTGGATGTGTGTCACAGCTTTTAATTAAATAAACATTCTCCTGTGAAATAAAACTTCTAACCAGTCTACACCAGTTATTGTACTTTGAGAAATAACTTGTAAATTCTGAGTTCTAAAAATGGAAATCATGTTTTCCATATCAAATTGTCTCATATATGCCTTCAAAAATGCACCCACATTTGTTATACTTTCCTTCTAATCCCCTGACACATCCTCAGTATTGCAAATCAAGTCCCAGTAAAAGTTAAAACTACGTCTCCTAAAATTCTCAACCTCCATACGTTCATTTTTGGGGAAATACAAATATATGCCATTGTAATCATCCTCGTACAACAATAATGCTTTGCTGCCAAAAATCTACCATTGCTTTCTTTTTCCCCAATTCTATCACCACTGGAGCCACTTTAGCATTCAGTACTAATACTCTCTTTTCCCTTTGTCCCACATATTCTGTTGAATGCCCACAACTAAAACCACTCTTGTCAAATTCACATGCTCATTTCTATTCAAATGTATCTTTGGAAACAAAAATATTTGCACACAAGGTTTTGTAAATGCATCTCTGGCAACACAAATATTTGCACATAATGTTTAATTCAATACTTTCTGCTTTTTGTCCATATCTATACGGCCATTACATTCCATGGTAATATAGACATGAACAGCCATTATGACAGAAAGCTATTACTCCATTATACATGAGAGCATTTTTGAATGTGCATTTTCAACTTTTAGCTTACATGCATGCATTAGTGTTTGGAAGGCTGATCTCTTACGCCGTTGCTTCTTCTCATTTCCCACAGAACCTGTATAAATGTTCAACACTTTTTGCTTCATTACAAAAAAAAATAATAATAATAATACATTTTCAGAACTCCATCCCCACCCTCTTAACTTACAACAAGCACACAAAGTCGTGCACGTTTTAAAAGAAAGAAGTTTAACCATAAGGTAGAAGCAATTGCCCCAAAATGATGGCTGCATCCCAGATATTACCTAGGATTATAGGAGGTTACTAGGTTAATGGCCCTGGGGCCCTTACAAGCCTAACAAAGAGTTTATCCGCAGAAAAGAAACCTCAGTCAGCACCTGTCACCCCTGTCAAGGGGACACAGTTGTAACCCCTGGGACAAATTTGTAGTTTCCCATCCACTCAAGGTTGCACTTGAAGAGGGTCAGCAAGGTACTCTGTTTGAAGTGTATGGGAAGTCTATTCCAGAGATGGGGCAGCTTCTGGGAGACAAACCTGTCTCTCCAGCAGGTTTTGTTGAGGTCTCCTATTAGATTCAGGCCATTCAAGTGGGTAATACATGAGGAGTCAGACTTGCAGATATGGAGCATCTCTAGTAGGGCAGGGTCCAAAGATTGGCTTGTAGGAGAGACACAGATCACTCCTGAGCAATCTGAAGGATACTGAGTAGAGTGATAGTGATCGTCTAAGTGTCCGTCGGTTGAAGGAAGCACAGGCTAGACAAGCTGCTACGTCGTGGTCTGGGCCTAAGCAAGGAAGGCAATAAGAGTGGAAATCCTTATGAGGTATTTGTTTCCCACAAGTTAAACAATTATTTACTTTTTCTGACATCGGCTGAGGCAAGAAAGAGTCCCCAACGGGGTACTTAGCTTTTTAGAAGTCTTCGGTAGTAGAAAACACTGGATCTGACCGACCGGCACTTGCGAACAGCTTCTGCTTCGGGCACCGCGCGGCAAGAAAGACTGAGGAAAATAGCGTCGGCTGATGCCTTTATACCCAATTGACTGCCGCAGTGACGTCGGGTGAAGTGCGACATCAGCCGAGGCCAGACCCAGACTTTGGAATCCGGCCGACCGAAGGGCTGCCTGAGGCAGGACAACCCATTTGTTAGGACTGCAGATGCATCCTTGAAGGACATCCTCCTTTTTTCTGGATTTAATCCCTTTACTTATGAGATGAACCAAGTAAAACGCTTTTCTGACCACTGCCACTACATGATGGCCAAATGTGAGACTGTTGTCAACCCGAGTACCCGGGTCTCACTAGAGGTTGTGTACACAGAAGGCTGCCATTGATGCGGTAATCAGCATGGGCCATGATTTTGCCGAGTGGTATGATACATTTTTTTGCATTTAACTTGAGGCCATGACTTTGGTACCAGTGATTAGTTGCTGCGAGACCCTCTTGCAGTATGTTATCATTTGGAGAGTCAAGGATAACACCCAACTTAGTCATCGGCAAACTTGGTCAGCCACAGGCCTTATGTCTTTGCCTGGATCTCTGAGAAGTAGATGCCAAACAGTAGGAATCCCAGGACAGATCCCTGGGGAGCCCACTAGTGACAGGTCTGCTATCGGAGGTGGAGGTGCCTATTTTGACCTTGTGGGTCCTGTCAGTAAGCCAGTTGGCCACCCACCTGAAGAGATAGGGATTTACTCCAACTTGTGTTAGCTTTTCAATTATGCCAGAGTGGGGGATTGTGTCAAAGGCCTTAGCCAAGTCCAGGGCCTTAATGACAGTCTCAAAAAAAGTCAACCAGGTTCAACATGCAAGATCTGCCCTTAACGAATCCGAACTGGGTCGAGTCAAGTGCTTATGTCCTTGTTTATGAGATCCATAATAGTATGCTCCATGGCTTTACAGATCAGACTTGTCAAGCTAATGAGGCGATAGTTTCCAGGGTCAGTAGTGGCACCATCTTTGTGCAAGGGGTTGACAGTGGCAGTTCTCCACTCTGCTGGAATGATGCCTGTACTTAGGCTGTGGTTGACTAGGGTGCTCAATGGCAAAGCTAGCTCTTGCTGGAGATGGTGCAGTATACACAGCCTGGGATACTATCAGGTCCCATGGAAGCTGTGTTCTTTGCCTTGGATAGGGCCTTTAACATTTGATCTATGGAAATGTGAGGTGCGAGCAAAGTATTGGGGATGTTGAAAGGGCCTTGGGGGAGCAGGAGGGTAAAGTTTGCCAACCTGCTAGCAGATGGGTTCAGTGCAAAGTCAACAGGACCAGTGCAAGTGATACCATTAAGTACCAATTCAGAACAAATCTAGCCTTTGCCATGAAGGTTCCTGACATAACTGAAGAAGGCTTTGTGGTTTTCCCTTTGTTTCAGAAGCTAGTTGTGATTCATAATTGGCTTTGGAGGTTTTCACTAATGATCTAATTTGCTTGTTGAGGCTAAGCAGGGAGTTTTTCCAATATGAAATTTGTTCTTTTTTTACCCTTGGACAACAGTTTCTTCCTTTTGTTGTAAAGCCTGTTAATAGAGGATGTCCATCAGACAGGTCTGTGTTTCCTTGAGGGGGCAGGTTTTAGTTCTGTTGGGTATGGCTAAGTCCATGCAGTTGTACTGGTCCTTGTATACTGCATTAGCGTACTGTTCAGCATAGTTGTCTGCATGCTCTGAGGGGGGGCGGTGGTGTGAAGCTACTGATACCATCCCTTAGGAGGTTGTAGTCAGCTTTTGAGATGTTTTTAGTCTGATTACAGCTGGGGCAGGGGAGGTTGGATGGGACAGAAACTTCGAATGAGATTGACCAATGACCTGATCTCACCAGGGAAGAACATACTGTGGGAGTGGTGCAGCGGTCGCCCATGCTGGCGAGAACCAAGTCCAAAATGTTATCTCCCCTTGTGAGGGATGAGACGAGCTGGTCTGGTGCGTTAGAATTGATGAAGTCAAGGAATCGTTGGGCGAGTGCATTAGTGCACCAATAGTTCACCCAGTCTATGGTGGGGTAGTGGAAGTCACCAAGGATCAGGGTGTTAGGGGGTACCCTGATGGTGTCAAGTAGATCAGGGTAGGAGAAGTGGGTGTCTTGAGTCATGGAGGGAGGTATATAGCTGGTTATAACTTGGATGGGTCTCTTTCCAACTGTCAGTTGTACCTGGAGTAGTTCCAGTGACTCATAATGGCAAACCAGTCTGGAGGCACGCCTATTAAAAAATTAAGGATGCACATGCGAAACGGCATGATATAACCTGTGTAGCTAGATGTACAGAGGCTAGAACTTCTAAACCTATGTCTGTCACACATTTAATAGTGCAATTACGTTTATGGTTAACCCAAAATGGATGGGATATACAAATATTTTCTATTATTTCAATATACTTTTCATTGTTTATTTTATTATTATAGGATTTATGTTTTTACTTAATACAATGTGTTTTATTATTTTTGATTTCAATATTTCATGTTCTTTTTTGAATTTGTATACTATTTAATAAATATGTGGATTAATCCCATGTACATTGGTTGCTTTGCGTTACTTTCATCTCCCTGCTTCTCTCCCAGATGTAAAAAACAGTTTGTACAGTTTCAGTAAACATCAATTTTTACCCTTACGAAAAAAGTGGACTGGCTACCTTTAAATAAACTATATTGTGCATGGTTATGTTAAATATATAAAATTATTAAAGCTGCTGGACACACAACTACTTATACAACTTATTAATTTCCCACAATTTAAGACAATGTAATTTTGACTAAACTACTTACCAGCGTATTTTTGTCTCAATACAGAATGTTGAGACCTCTCATAATTAAATTGCTTGCACCTGCGACAGGTAGTCTCCATGTAAAAGCAGTTTCATAGGCAAATACTAAGCAATCAGTCTGCTGGACATTACAAGCATAGCCAAAATCCTATATCCAAACGTCCCTCTAGCCTAAAGGAGGGCAATGCAAGGCACACTGGGGGAGAATTTGAAGCTGCCCATCCAATCATTTATGTTTATTCTGAATGTAGCAAGAGTGCTACTTTTCTTGAGATGTAGTGGAAGTTTTTTCTAGAGATGAGGGATACATGGGAATATGAATCTTTCATATCAACAGGTCTCACTTATCTGCTGATGAGGGTTTAGTTCCTTTAACCAGGTATTTGAGGTATCATTTGTTTTATGACGGAACAAGAGGTCAGACAAGATTAGATCTTTCATGGTTCAAAAGCTAAACTCAGATATCCATGCGTCTATGACAGTCTGAGTACAGATAGAAAGAGAGGACTGCCAGTCTGTCTAAGATTTATGAGGTCAATGGTCTTTTTAGTTAGGAATCTTGGAGGTGCCTCAAGTCAAGTGATATGTTCAAATACATTCCAAAAGGTGCACTACAGTCAATAATGGGTCTGATGAGATATGTGTAATGGGAAACTAAGACTTCTTTGAATCTAGTGAAGAGGTCTTTGGAAATATGAGTCCAACGAAAGGCTTTCCAAACTAATGTGAACACATGATGGTCAAACATAAGGAATTATCAACAAGAGTAGTTAGACCCCTTAAAACAGTATTTGATTGGAAGGGTGTAGCACCTAAATAGTACATGGAAATGTTTGTTTACCAAAATGAACCATGCTACATTTTTCCCACATTTAATTTGAGACCACTATCCTTGCACCAATTGTTAATATGATCTAACCCGTGTTGGAGCAATTGTGACTCAGTGGAAGACAGATCATCATCATCCAATTTATAGTCATCTGCAAACCTAGATAACCCCTGGCCAGATGTACTGGCCTGAATGTCTGAGAAATAGATGCAAATAGGGGATGGCCCAGCACAGTCCTGTGGTACAACATGGACAGCTTTTTTTGCTTTCAAAAGCAGCACCTGCAATCTAACCATATGGGTTCTGTCAAACCATCAATTAGCTATCCACTATACAGCATAAGGATTTACACTCAAATTTGCAAGTCTGATTTTCAATGCCCAGATTACTGAAGTCTGAGATAATACTAGCCTCATATATAAAGCTATGGAGTGCAAGACTAATGGGTCTATAGCTACCAAGGATCATGGCTGGGAATGCACTAGTGTAATGGCAATACAATGTTGGTTTTCAAGGCTTCAGAAATGTAACCAGTGGTAAGGCTAAGATTAAAGATTTTAAGAAAGGGTTAGATAAACCAGATTTGGCAATTATAATGAAGAAACCTGGTATATTATTACAGCCAACAGATGAGGCGTTCACTGCTTTTGAGTAGGCTAAGAGATCTTGATCCATAGTAATGGAAGTGTGTGGCTGGGACTGTGAAATCCGGAATAGCTATAAACAGTAGGCTGAGTAAACTTTGCACTAAATTAAGCAGCCAGGACATATTTCCTTTGGGTAAGAGTATGCAGTATTACTGTGTACCAGCTCTGAACATTTTAGGTTGTTAAATTTGTAAAGTCTTGACAAATATGAAGAACTATTTGTTGTTACTTAAGTTCATACTCAGCTTTGCACTTCCTAACATTTCCCTTAAGCTCTTTACTAGTCTGCATTGTGCATTTAAGGTAGGTAGAATGAGACTTCTTATAAGCATTAAGCAAGTTCTTTCTTGTTTTATAATTTAGTTACATGAGTATTCCACCATACCACAAGGGTTTTTTTTTAACTTTTTCATTACACTTGGCATAGACAGGGAATGCCCTATCCATACAACTATTTAAGTGGGAGTAAAAGTCACAGGCACAGTCAGCAGCTTAACACAGTCAACATAATTCCAATTTTCATCTGCCACTTCTTGCTAAGCCATATTTCACCTGTCAAATCAAAAGGGGTTGATGCTTTACAATCTCCCATTTCTAGTACAGCTAGTTGGCAATTAGAGAAAAAAGCAGCCAGTATTCTTCCTGGGTAAGGGTTTTTTCCCTCCTTTTCTAGTTGATTTTCTGTCACTTTCTAAATTTCTTTTTCTCTGGCATCTAGGCAGTGTAATTACTGGCCAGTAACTACATTTTACCCATACTGACAGCTTTTACTGTTTATTTTTTTTAATAAATTCAGGCTGTGATCAACACATTGATCAGTTTGCAGCTATTTTGTAAATAACAATGTATTAAGCATTTTCTTCTTATTGCCGCCTTTCTTATATGCTATTCCTATCCTAACAAACTTAAACAATACTCAAAAGAAACCTTAGCTATTTTACTGTAGCAGGATGCAGCTTTGCCAACAATCTCCCTCATAGGACCTACCACTGTCATAGCTTAAAACAATTAAACTGGCTTGAATTACACAACTACCTATCATATTCACAACTAACTACAACACACAAACTCATTCATCATACAGAAAAATGCACTACTGTCCAGCAAGAGACCTCCGCTCTATTAACAAATTCTTATTACTTACAAATAAGTCAAATAATGTTGCAGGGAACTCGTTCTACTCCCAATACCTTGCTAAACTCTGGAATAGGATCCCCACACAATACTCTCCCACAAACTCAATAGTTTTAAACCACTGCTTAAACATCTTAACCAATCCTGGTCCTGCACATGCTCATCACAAGGTTGAGACTTTGTGTTCACCGTACGATACTCTCCTTAAACAGAATATTCTCAATCTCTCACTGAAATAACAAAGCAATCTTTATGCATAACTGCTGCCTGTACAATCCACCAAGCTGTACAAGGGCTCTCTCTCTTTAGTAACTTCCACCTCTGTAAAATCTTGGAATGTGTACACGTAACTACCGTTTGTGTATAAATGTATCAGAAATGTAATATTCCTGCGTTTAACTGGAACTTAGTATAATGCAATGTAAGCAACTGGAGCTTCTCTCCCTGGGCCTCCACTGAAAGTGGGCATTACCAAGTCAGACTTTTCCAGTAAACAAAGACAAATAAATACATTTCTGAGCAAGTCTGCATATAGCTAAGGTCACCATCATGCCTGAAATGATCCAGGAGATCAGTCTACCTTGCCAAGTGGTCAGGTGGTAGTTAACAAATATGCGTGACTGTACTTCATTTACTCTTTGATTATCTGCTATATGCAATTCATGGTTGTGGGGAAACCAAAACTTATTCCTGGCACTTAGTGGGTGCAAGGCTGAGATGCTAATCTCTGACACAGGACACCAACATGTCTACAGGATGTGTAAGAAAACTGGAGCACCTACGGTAAAACCAATACAGGCACAGGAAGGACATGCAAAGTCTAAACAGAAGGCACTCCAGACGAGAACAGAACTGGAAAACCAAGCATTGTAAGTCAGCAGAACTAAAAACACTGTCCAAATGTGCACTTCTTATATTTATTTTATGTTCAATAACGAGCCCATTTTCATAAAATCAGAAGTACGGAACTCTAATTAGTCTGAAATACAATGATCATCCCTTGCTTGACTACTAAAACTTCAGGAAAACAATTCCCTTCCATTCATACATAAAAGCTCCAATTACATGGCACAAAAGGCTTTACCCTCCATAAACTAATCCCATGTCATTGTGTTATGTGATAATACAGTCTCCAGGGGAATACTGGCATTTGGAAAAAATGTTTCAACCGAAAAAAACAAGCCAGGTGAATCACCAACCCAAAGAAACTTAATAGCAAAGCATTTTCTGCAGGCAAAAAAGTCTCTTGTGTCCCTCATGTGAGAGATGAAGGACACTCACCCACTCATACATATTAACTCCATATCTGAACTGCAGAGAAAAGAGAAAAATATGGAAACTGTTCACTGCTGGCACTCAGAGAGAAGCTATAACGAGAGTTATTTCCTATGAAAAACATCAATCAGGGAGTTCAACATTAAGGAGATGAACTCAACAAAATTCATCCTCATCCACTTTACACTCAAATAGTGAGGCAGTGAAAAAAGACCAATATGCATTTTTCTTTTTTTGTGCTTTTCTGTAGATTTAACAGTTGCCAGCAAGAGAGCATCCTGTAAATCATTCCACACTACTACTTAAATTATAAGGACTACATCAGCTAGAAAGTTTAGTATCTGGCTAGCCATTCTCCAATGCTAGAAATCTAGCCTGTTAATACAACTCCATTAAAAAAGGAGTAATGTTCTGAATGGCTAACCTCCCTTGCCCAAAACAACTGGGATGAAGCCCATTTATTTTCTATCAGCAACAATCAGTACAAGTTATTACTAATGATACAGCATTACTAATGCTATATGTCAGTTACGGTATAATAAATGCCAGCATAAAATCAATACTTAGGGAGACAGACAGCATAAAATCAATACTTAGGGAGACAGAATGCAAACATTTTTATGTGCATTTAAGTAGGACATGCCAAAAGGTAAAATGCAAAATATTAAAAAAACAAGCCTGGAATGGCTTCCTTCATGAAAGTCTGAGTAAAATGCCTCTTAAGAACAACTATTAGCTATGCACCCAATGGTGTGAATACTGGCTCTTGATTATTGGCACTGATGAAGCGACACCCTGACCCCAGTGCAAAGACAGGAAAAGGTTTTATGGCTGGACAGATTAGAGCAAAATGAACAGAAGGGTCAACGGTAATACACCGCAGTATTTCTTACCATCCCTTGCCATGGAGTTAGTAAATGACATTTAAGAAAGTATGTATTGAAGACAACAAAAATGCAATATGGTAGATTCAGGGAGGAGGGATATCTGGATGATAACGAATTCAGCTATGCAAGAATAATAATTTTAAATACAGCAGCAAAGACTTCACATCAGATGCCCAAAGTTTTCATAGGTGTTTACTAGGCCAATGACCACAATGGCCTTTTTAAGCCTAGCCATGCATCCCAAATCTCTGTCAAGTTCTGACACCCTTGATAAGTGTAAGCAGGGATTTGGGAGATGAAGGTTACCAGTGTCCATTAGAGACATAGGTACCAAACAAGGGATGAATTTCCAGTTTCCCATCCAATTGTCCAAGTTGCACTTGAACCGGGTTAGGGAGGAACTCTGCTTCACATAGATGGGGAGCGTGTTCCATAGATGCAGTAGTCTTTGGGATGCATACCCATCTCTCCACCTGGACCTATTTATATCACAGGCAAGGTTTAAGTCTTTAGAATGGGTAATTCTGGTGCTGTTTGTTTTGTGGATATACAGGAGGTCCATCAGAGTGGGATCTGACAATGCCCTATACATGCCAGGCAACGATCGCCCCTCAAAAGCCTGTGGGAGATGGAATACAGGGACAGGACTTGAGGCACTCTGCATAGGACATATTACTTACACACTGTATTCTTTTATTGAGGAACCCTTGTGGATGTTCCAACTGTTGGATATTCCTGGTTAGGTACACATTAAAGGGGCACTGTACTCAATGATGGGTCTGATGAATGTTGAATACAGTGGAACAATGACTTCCTTGGACGTGGATGCCATACCTTTGTTTATAAGTCGTGCAATATAGAATGATTTCCTTACCACTGTAGACATATGACTAGATTACTATCAATGTGTGTCCGTAAGCCCCGACTACTTGGTCAACTCTAAGGAGTGTGTTGTCAATATGATAATTACTAGGGATGGATGATTTCCCAAAGGATACTATTATGCATTTCTTGGCATTTAGTTTTAGCCCATGGCACTGACACCAGTTGTTTGTCTGGGTCAGCCCCTCCTGGAGAAACTTTGTGTCAGTGTGAGATTCAATGACAAGCTCCTAATTTGCAATCATCTGAAAAATTTAGTCAGCCACAGACCACTGACATTGGCCCCGACTTCTGAGAAGTAAATGCCAAAAAGTAGCAGCCCAAGGATTGATCCCTGGAGGGACTCCACTTGTGAATGGCCTCTTTGTAGAGGTGCACTCCCCCAATTCTAACTTCCTGGGTCCTGTCTGTGAGCCAGCTGGCTATCTACCGGGTGACATATGGGTTTGTATCTAACCTCCTGAGTTTGTCAACAATGCCCGAGTGGGGTATTGTGTCAAATGCCTTGGCCAGGAACAATTCTGCCCTCATCCATTGCTTTGGTGGCCTTCTCAAAGAAGTCCACCAGGTTGAGTAGGCATGATCTGCTCTTGATGAAATCAAAATGTTTGGGGGCAGTATCTGGAGGTTTACTCCATCTGCATTGATCATCTCCATGATAATTCTTTCCATGGCTTTACATACAAAACTTGAGACTTATGAGTCTGTAGATGGCCCACCTTTGTGCAGAGGGATGACTGTTGCCTTTCTCTATTCATGAGGCACGAAACCTGTTTGGAGGCTAACAGTAATTCCAGAGACCCTGATAGGTCATGTTTCATGCTATTTAGAAGGCATTCTGGGATACTGTTTGAGCCCACTGATGCACTGTTCTTGGTCTTAGAGACAGCATTAAGGACCTGTTCCCTAGTGATAGTAGGGGGAGTTATATTTGATGATATTTCCTGAGGGAAGGTTGAGGGGGGAAGAGAGGGGTAAAGCTGGAGCTGAATTTATCAGTCAGGAGATTTGCTATGTCTTCTGGTTCAGTACAGGTGGCTCCATTTACAATGAGCTCTGCACACAACTGTGTATTGCCATTCAGGTTGCAGACATAGATAAAGAATACTTTGTGGCTGTCCTTGGCCTGGGAGACCAAACTTACCTCAAATTTGGCTTTGGTAGGCTTTATTTGTCCTCTGAGTTGTTTGTTTAGTTTGAAGAGAGTGCTTTTATCTTGCTGGGTGCTGAACCTCCTAATTTTTGCACGATTTTCTTCCTCCTGTTATGCAGCCTATTGATTTTGTGATTTCACCAGGGTGGCTTCTTTTTTGAGTCAGTTCTGTAATTTTTCCTGGTGGGTACAGTTGCTTCTGTGCAGCTATTAACAAGCTTGTACAGGATTTCCTTGAACAGTTCTGCAAATGCAGCAGTGTTCTCAGGGTTTACGGGGGCTTGAAATTTTGTTAGGTTCTCACTTAACAGCAGGAGGTTTGCCTTAGAATAGTTCCTGAATATGCCAGTTTTAGCTGGGCATCCAGGTCTTATTTTTATTTCAAAGGAGACCATTTTGTGGTCTGATCTTACCAGGGAAGGCATTACAGTAGGAGATGTGCAGCAATGTCCCATATTACTGAGGACCAGATCCAGTATGGTTGCACCCCTGGTTGGTGCACTGACTATCTGGTCCAGGGAATTTGTGTTTACAAAATCCAGGAATTTCTGTGCATGTTAAGTTTTGTGTCATACAGGATTCCCGGTTAATAGCTGGGTAATTAAAGTCACCTATGAATATGGTATTGGGTTGGATGGTTAGTGTTTCTAATACATTTAAATACATGGTATGGGTTTCCTGGGTCATAGAGGGGGACCTATAGCTTGCATGGAAGTGGTATTGGATTTTGCCTATGGTGATATAACATGGAGCAGCTCAAGTGCATTGCCTGTTTGACCAGCCTTGAAGTATATTTATCTTTGATGTAAACAGACTCCTCCACCTTTAGTCCCTGCCTGTGAAGTAGCTGGCCTAAAGGTATGAAAGGCATTATAACCTAGCACTGTTGGTGTGCTCTCCGCTGCTTTAAACCACGTATCAGTAACTGCACATATGTCAGCATTCTCTAGGGTAAAGAGAGCTTCTAGGGAGTGGAGTTTTTTGTTTAGATGCCTAGCATTGAGCAGTAATAGCTATGTCAGAAGTACTTGGCATTGCCTAAAAAAGGCACTATGGGGGAAAACAATGTTTTAGCGAATATTCAAAAGCCTAGAGGGTAGAGATGCTGATCATCCCTGGCAAAGCAGCATAGTCTGCTGATCATCTCCTTCCATGCTGACAAATACTGTATCCTCTTAGAATGACACCAGAAACTTAACCAATTATTAAAGTCAATCATCTTTTGTTTATACTGTGGCATCATCCTTGGAGAAGGTAAAATGCTGTTCAATGCTAGGCTCATACCAGCCTGAGACACATATTCTGAGAGCTCCATGATGCCTCTCTTCATATATACTAGGGAGGTACATCTCAGGTCATTTACCCCCACATGGACTATGACGAAGTCATATTGGTAAAATACAGTCGTGTACACTTGCCATAAATGTAGATGTTAGAGTGTATTCACTGTTGCAGTCATCACACTTGGGTTATCTGCCTGCAGGTAGCCCTCAGTTGGCCTGAATACCAGAGTCTTGGGATTTCTGCGTCAGATGCTGTCGCCTCTTCCATGACGTCAGGGGTATAAAACATGCAGCTGATGCCATTACATCAGTTTTTCTTCCCTAGATGTCAGGAGCCCCCAGAATAGGAAGCTATTACATAGTGTGGAACACCTCCAGTAAAAAGTAAATACCCCTGCCATAAAAGATGGCCATAAAGAGGATAGGTAAAAAGGTTAGAGAAAGCCAGGTGGCTGGAGGGAGGGAAATCAGGACTGCAACAGTGAATATATTCAGACATCTACATTTATGATAAGTGTACACAACTGTACTATTTTCTTCGTGTTTCACTGTTGCAGTCATCACACTTGGGTTGATTCCCAAAGCTGAGGAAGGGTGGAGGCAGTCAAGAAGTGGTGGGGCTGGCTAGCAGGCCTTGTAAGACTGCTGTAGCAAATCCAGCTCTGGATTTAGAAAAAATAGGTAAGTGGTAATGCTTGGTGAAGGTGTGTACAGAACTCCAGGTTGCAGCTTTCAGGATGTCCCTGGTGGGGACCCCCCTGAGAAATGCTGTAGAGGTTGAAGTAGCTCTAGTGGAATGAGTTCTGATCCCCAGAGGGGTAGGTTTTCCACGGTGCTTGTAGAAGAAATGGATGCAGTGTGCTATCCATTTGGAAATGGTTTGCTTCGAAATGGCCTTGCCCTCTGCCCCTGTAGCAAAGCTGACGAGTAACTGGTCAGATTTTCTGAAAGGCTTAGTCCTGTCAAGGCAGAACCTGAGCTGTCTGTGCACGTCCAAGGAGTGCAGGATCCTTTCCCATCTATCCTGAGGATTAGGGAAAAAGATTGGCAAATGGATGGATTGGTTTAAAGCCACACTGGATACCACCTTGGGCATAAAGAAAGTGTTAGTCCTGAGGGAAACCCTATCAGCATGGAAAACTGAAGAGCTCCACCGCCATTAGTGCCTGTAACTCAGACACTCTTCTTGCTGAAGTAATAGCTAGAAGTAAGTCTGTTTTCCAAGAGAGGAATTTTAATTCTATTGAAGCAGCAGGTTCAAAAGGGGGAAGTGTGAGCTTTTCCAGTACAAAGTTAAGGTCCCAGGCCGGGGTGGGAGCTCTGCTAGGGGGCCTTAAATAGTTAGATCCTCTCAGGAACTGCTTGATGATAGGGTGTGAAAAGAGAGGAGGAGAGGAGGCTTAGTATTATAATCAGCTGAGATGGCAGAGGCATGAATCTTAATGGATGAGAAGGATAGGCCTCTGTGGTGCAGCTCTGCTAGGTAATCAAGGATTTGAGGTAAGTTGGGCACAGCTGTGTCCTTTCCTTGAGACCGACTCCAAGAACAATATCTTTTCCACTTTTCAGCATAGGATTTCCTAGTACTAGGCCTCCTGGCTTCAAGGATGACGTTCAGCAGTGAGGGATGTCGGTGGTGTATTCATGGGGTAAGCCAGGCTGCAAAGTTTAGTGTTTGCAGTGGTGGATGCAAAATCTGTCCCTCCTGCTGAGACAGCAGGGAAGGTGTCTGATGTAGGTGCCAGGGTAGCACTGCTGTCAGTAGGAGTGGGTACCAGTGCTGGCGTGGCCAGTCTGGTGCAATAAGGATTGCCCTTAGCCTGTCCTGTTTGATCTTGAGTAGTACTTTTGAGAGGAGTGGCAGAGGAGGGAAGGCATAAATTGAGAGGTTTTCCCATGTAAAGGATAGGGCGTCCACCTTCCAGGCTCTGCTGTGAGGGTTCCTGGTGCAAAATTTGTTCAATTGGTGATTTTTGGGGAGGCAAAAAGGTCCACCTCCGGAGTTCCCCACCTCTGGGTTAGAAGTTTGAATGAGTTGGGTTCCAGTTTCCACTCGTGAGGGTCCAGTAGATTTCTGCTTAAGTCGTCCGCCAGTGAATTTTGCTTGCCTGGCAGGAATTGAGCTTGTAGGTGCACTTGGATGCTCAAGGCTGTGTTCCACAGAGCCATGGCTAATCTGCAGAGTGGTTAAGAATGAGTCCCACCCTGCTTGTTTATGTATTATATAACTGTGGTGTTGTCTGTCTTTATCAGGAGCTGTCCTGGAAGGATAAGGTATTTGAAGACTGTCAGAGCATTCTGTACAGCTAGCATCTCTTTCTGATTAATATGCAGGGGAATTTGTTCTGGGCACCATTTGCCTTGAATGCATTTGCCTGCCATGTGAGCCCCCCATGCATAGTCTGATGAGTTTGTAGTCAGGGTTTGGGCAACGAGGGGTTGAGTGAAAGGAAGTCCCTTGTTGTGGTTGCAAGCTGCTGCCCACCAAAGGAACTCTGCCCTTAGACAAGTTATGATAGGAATCACTGTTTCCAGATCCTGAGAATGTTGACACCAGAGACTTTTTAAGTACCACTGAAGATTCCTCATATGCAGTCTTGTATACGGAAATAGCAGAACACATGAGGCCGTGAACCCTAGGGCTTGCAGTATTTTCCTTGCAGATAGCTGGGTTTTGTTGGCCATTAGTTTGAAATAGTTTGTCAAATGGACCTGCTTTTCTGGAGTGAGGAATCCCAATCTGGGAAGTTGTGTTATAGCTTGCTCCCACAAATACAATTTGTTGGCTGGGCACCAGTTATGATTTCTTTTCATTGATGGTGTATCCCAGTGAAGTTAGAAGTCAGAAGTCTTTTTTACAAATGTCAGGTGCTGAAATAGCAATCCCTGACTGTCTGCCTGAAAGGTGTTGAGAATTGATAGATCCAGGATAGGCTGCCAAGAGCTCTCTTTTCTGGGCACCATGAACAATCTGGAGTAGAAACCCTGTCCCCTTTGTTCTACTGGAACAGGCTGAATAGCCCTGATATGGAGAAGGGAAAGTACTTGCTTTTGAGCCTCTGCCCACTGGTTTGGAGGAAGGTCTGGCAGCCCGCTTGGTATTGGCAGTGAGTGGAAGTAGAATCTGTATTCCTGGGATACACTCTTTAGAACCCAATGGTCCTGAGTAATGGACATCCAGTTTTTTGCATGAAGGGCGAGTTTTCCTCCTAGGGGTGCAAGTACTTTGGCATGGCTGGGAAGGATAATTGGAAAGTCATTGTGAACTTTTTCCATAAGGGGTGTCTTTCCACTCCCTTGTTTTGAGGTGAACCACTCCATTGTTTAGATCTCTGCATACCCTGAGACTGTAGTCTTGGTGGTCTGTTTCCCCTGAGTTTGGACTGAAAAGGCCTGAGAGAGACTGGAAAGGACTAGTTTTTTTAAGGCCAATGCCTACTGAATCTAGGTGGCTTCACCTGTAAGAAATCTTTGACTGTTTGCATAGATTTAGCTTTTTCTTCCATCTTTTTAAGAACAACTTCTGCTTTTGTGCCAAACGCTCCTAATTTAATGGAGCATCTAGTAATTTTGCTTTGACATGGTCAGGCAAGACTTGTTCTTTTAGCCAAGCATGCCTTCTCAGTACAGACTCAGTGACAGCAGCCCAGCAAGATGCTTCTAAGGCATCAAACCCATATTGCAAAGTATGTTTACTAACTTGGTTTGCAGAATGCATTAACTCTTGTAAATCTTTATTTTCTGTACAATCTGGAAGTAACACCATTTTTTGTTTAATTAGTTCCATAATATGTTCTGGTAATTCAACATGTGAACTGGCAATTCAAAGCCCTGATGGCAAGAGTTACAAAAGTATACACCTTCCTACCCCATCTGTCTAAAGCTCTAGAATCCCTGTCTGAAGGGGTAGGGTTTTTGGCTGTAGTAGCCTTAATTCCTTTAGGTCCCTGGGAAATGGTTTCTGGAGAGAAATTTGTGAGAATCAGGTACTCTGTAGTACCTGTCAGGTTTTCTAGGAGCTAGTGGTAATGTGTCAGGAGTAAGACTGGACTCCAAGAAGACATCGTCTACAATATCCAGGACAGGGGGTATAGCTAGAGGCCTGTGCTAAGGCAAATCTAAAAATTCCCTGCATCTCTTTTTGGACTGAGGATAGTCCTGGCATTCCCAGCAGAAATGCTCTCTTAAGGTATGCAAGGTTTCACCAAAAGAGAAATCATCTGGAGGTGAGGCAGTGGGAATGGATTCCTCTGCATCTGAATCCTCATAGGTAGATAAGGGTATGTCCTGGTAATCAGATGGGTCAGAGTCATCAGACCCCTTGTCTGTAGAATCAGAAGGAAATTCAATTCTTTGTCTTTTGGCAAGGGAAGGCCGGCTTCCCCTAATTAGAGTAATAAGGTCTTTAGCCATTCTAAGCATTTGTTTTTGTGGCATTGGAGGATGAGCATGCACTTTGGATATCAGTTTTCCAGGCATAGTACGAACTCTGGACCTGAGAAACTCAGCAGTTTTAGTCGGAAATGAAGCTGTTAGTTTAATATGAATAGCGGTAGGTTGGAATACACCCTCGGAAGCCGGTGCCTGCACAGCGGCTCCAAACCCATCCAAGGTAGAGACATCCGCAGGTTCCATAGTCGAAGAAGCATCTCACGGCATACCAGACTCCAAACGGGTCTCAACAGAGGCCTGCGAATCTGCAGAAGCGGGCATCAGGGGCTGCAAAGGCGCCTCACTGAGTACCGGGCAGAAGGGCGACAAGCTTAATGGAAGCATCGTCTGCAGTTTTTGACCCATGCAGTCTGTCTCTGTCTTTGACTTTACGCTTTTTCGGAAGATCGGTAGTCGGATGGCTTACCGAAGCCATTTCAGAATACGGGAGCGAAAGAATTTAGCTATAAAAATAGCTAGACAACGAATGGTCGTGACATCGTGGTCTGGGTCTAAACAGGTGACACTGTAAGAATGAAAATCTCTGTGAGGTATTTGCTTTCCACAGGCAAGACAATTATTAATTTTTTCAGACATCGGTTAGAGCAAGAAAAAAGAATCCCCAACGGGGTACTTAGCTTTAGAAGACTTCAGGTCTGAAACTCGAAAAAACGAAAATTTCAGGTAGCGGCCGACTGGCACTTGTGAACTGCTTCAGGCTCCTTCTCGGCAAGAAAGACTGATGTAATGGCGTCGGCTGCATGTTTTATACCCCTGACGACCTGAGGTCATGGAAGAGGCGACAGCATCCGACGCAGAAATCCCAAGACTCTGGTATTCGGGCCGACTGAGGGCTACCTGCAGGCAGATAACCCAAGTGTGATGATGACTGCAAGTGAAACACAAAGAACATCTGTGGTCCAATGACCCAAGTGCCTGCGCAATGTGGTGGATCCTAGCCCCTGATAAGAAACTGCCCGTGACTTTCTCATTACTCAGCCTTGTGAGAGTGATACCAGTGTGCCTCATGATGAAGTCTCCAATGATTAGAATATTGGACTGTGGGGTGGCTTGCTTTATGGACTTACAGGTAGAGACTCTATGTGTTGATAAGTGCATTTGTTTTGAAAGACTGCATTTGAGGCTGCTGAGAGTACTTGTTATCTGTACTTTGTCTAGGAGGTATTTGTGGTTTAGGAAGGTTACAATCAAGTGCCTCAGCGTATGTGGGTCGATAAGTCTGCTTTGAATTGTGCGTGATGGGTGCAGCGTGTGTATTACTGACAACCTTACTGACATTATGAGTACTTTTATGTGAGAGCTTTGCCTCCAGTGACATTGTGTAAATACATCTGTCACATACCATATCAGTTTATTTGAGAATTAACTGGTTGTTAGTAAATGTGAGGAAATTTCTACATTGCCTCAGGATGCCCATATCCACCAAGATGGTAACGGAGACGGTAGGAAAGTTCATATCCATGGCAACAGACAGTACAGTTGTGTACACTTACCATAAATGTAGATGTTCCAGTGTATTCACTGTTGCAGTCATTACACTTGGGTTATCCTGCTGGCAGGCTACCCTCAGTCGGCCTGAATTCCAAAGTCTAGGTTTGGCATCAGTTGCTGTAGCCTCTTCCCTGACGTCAATGTGCCAGGGGTATAAAAGATGCAGCAGACGCCATTTTCCTCAGTTTTTCTTACCCCAGATGTCAGGTGCCCCCAAAAGGGTTGGCTAAAATATGCCAATAGAACATGCATGCAGCAAAACATGTAATACCTTCATCTACAAGCAAACACACCACATAGTTTGTAAAGATTAGAGAAGTGCAGATAAGTAGCAACAAAGATATGGGGGATGGTGGGTGGGTAACCTGGACTGCAACAGTGAATACGCTCGAACATCTACATTTATGGTAAGTGTACACAACTGTACTATGTTCTTCGTGTTTCCCTGCTGCAGTCATTACACTTGGGTTGAATCCCAAAGCTATGGTTGGGAGGCTGGAGCTAAACAGCATTAGGGGCGGCTATGAGGCCCTGGAGAAATGCAGTGGCAAAGCCTGCCCTGGATTTAGAGTAGAGTGGTAAATGATAGTGCTTTGTAAAGGTGTGCACTGAACTCCAGGTAGCAGCCTCTAAAATGTCTTTGGTTGGTACTCCCCTGAGGAAGGCTGCTGAAGTGGCTGCTGCTCTGGTAGAATGTGGCCTAATGCCCTTAGGCACTGGCTTGCCATGTTGTGAATAGCAGAAACGAATGCAGTGGCCTATCCACTTTGAAATAGTCTGCTTTGAGATAGCCTTTCCTTGTGATCCTGCAGCATATGCCACTAGTAGTTGCTCTGTCTTTCTGAAAGCTTTGGTTCTGTCCAAGTAGAAGCGTAGCTGTCTGTGTATGTCCAAAGAATGCAGAATTCTTTCCCCCTTATTCTGTGGGTTTGGATAAAAAGTAGGCAGATGAATAGTTTGGTTAAGGGCCACACTGGACACTACCTTAGGCATAAATGTCGGGTTTGTCCTCAGAGAAACCCTGTCTGGATAAAAAATGATAAAAAGGTTCCACAGCCATGAGTCCCTGTAGCTCTGAGACTCGTCTTGCAGAGGTTATTGCTAGGAGCAGAGCTGTTTTCCAAGATAAAAATTTTATATCAGCTTTAGCGGCTGGCTCAAAAGGAGGCAGGGTGAGTTTTTCCAAAACATAATTGAGGTCCCATGCTGGTATTGGTGATCTCCGTGGAGTCCTTAAGTTTTTGGCTCCTCTGAGGTACTGCCTTAACAAGGGATGAGAAAAGATTGGTGGCTCTGTATTGTAATGAGCCGAAATGGCAGAGGCATGAATTTTAATAGATGAAAAGGATAGGCCTTTGTCCAGCATCTCAGTTAAGTATTGCAAAATCTGAGGAATATTTGGTACAGTTGTGTCAATTCCTTGTGCCTGGTTCCAAGCAGAGAATCTCTTCCATTTTCCAACATATGATTTTCTGGTACTAGGCCTTCTGGCCTCCAAAATGACATCCATTACAGCTTTAGTGAGAGGTGCGTTTTGTATCACTACATTATCAGCCATGCTGCCAGATTTAAGGTCTTTAGTTGGCTGTGCAGGATCTGATTGTTTTGTTGGGATAGTAGGTGAGGTATTTGAGGCAAGGTCCAAGCTGGGCATTGAGACAAGTTCCTTAGGATTGGATACCAGTGCTGGCGGGGCCAGTCTGGGGCAATCAGTATCATCTTTGGCTTCTCTTGTCTGACCTTTAGGAGTACCTTGGGGAGGAGAGGCAGTGGAGGAAAGGCATACACTTCTAAGCTTTTCCAGCTGAAAGATAGGAGGTCCACTTTTCATGCTTGTCTGTGATAGGTCCTTGTGCAGAATCTTTTTAGTTGGTAGTTGTGAGGAGAGGCAAATAGATCTATATCCGGGCATCCCCATTTCCTTGTTATCATGGTGAAGACTTGTGGATCCAATTTCCACTTGTGGGGATCCATGAGGTTTCTGCTTAGTTCATCTGCCAGAGTATTTATCTTTCCTGGCATGAATTGTGCCTGCAGATGTACTTGGTAAGGCAAAGCTGTGTGCCACAAAGTCATGGCTAGTCTGCAAAAGGGGTAAGAATGAGTGCCTCCCTGCTTGTTTATATACCACGTGACCATGGTGTTGTCCGTCTTTATCAGTAGTTGTCCCGGATGAAGTAGGTCCTTGTAGGCTGTCAGGGCATTCTGAACAGCTAGCATCTCTTTCTGGTTGATATGTAGATGCATTTGGTTTGCGGACCATGTGCCTTGAATACATCTTCCTGCCATGTGGGCCCCCCAGACATAACCTGAAGCATCCGTTGTTAATGTCTGCCTGGCTGGGGGTAAAGTGAATGGCTGTCCCTTGTTCTGGTGACAAGCCTTCGCCCACCAACGAAACTCCTGTTGCAGGCAGGGAATGAGGGTAATTATTGTTTCCAGGCTGTGGCAATGTTGTGTCCAAACACTTCTTAGGTACCATTGAAGTTTCCTCATATGCAGTCTTGCATATGGAATTAGTAGAATGCAGAATGCCATGAAGCCCAAAGCCTGTAGAATTTTTCTTGCAGATAACTGGGCCTTTGTTGCCAACAGGTTGAAATAGGTAGTCAGTTGCCTTTGTTTGTCTGGCGTGATCTAAGCCATCTGGGTAGCTGTATTTAAGCTTGCACCCAGGAATATAATCTCCTGAGAGGGTACTAGATTTTATTTCTTTTCGTTGAGTGTGTACCCTAGGCCTGTTAGAAATCTCTTTACAAATGCCAGATGCTGTAGTAGAATGTCCTTGTTCTCTGCTTGAATGAGGCAGTCGTCCAAGTAAGGATATATTTGTATTCCTCTTTGCCTGCAGAATGCAATTACTGGTGCCAGGCACTTTGTGAAGACCCTGGGCGCAGTAGATAAGCCAAAGGGCAGTGCAGAGAATTGGTAATGCATTGAGCCAGCTTTGAATCTGAGGTATCTTCTGCATGTTTATCTGATTGGGACATGCAGGTATGCCTCTTTTAGGTCTAAAGTCACAAGCCAAGCCTTCTTGCCCAGCATGGGCAGAAGTTGCTGTAGAGTCAACATTTTGAATTTTGGTATATCCAGAAATGTATTTAGAATAGATAGGTCCAGTACTGGTCTCCAGGTCTTGTCCTTTCTTGGCACCAAGAACAGTCTTGAATAAAATCCTTGTCCCTGCTCTTGCTGTGGTACTTGTTGAATGGCCCTCATGTCCATGAGGGATGAGACTTGCTTTTGTGCCTCTGCCCATTGATGTTTTGGCAGATCTGGCCAACCGTTTGTCCTTGGCAGGGTATGGAAGTGAAACGTGTAGCCCTGTGACACTATATCTAGGACCCATTTGTCCTGGGTTATTATGTGCCAGTTTTGAGAAAAAAGTGCTAGTTTTCCCCCTAAAGGTGCTGCCAGAAGATAAGTGCTTGGTGCAGGCAGGGGGAAGTCATTGGGACTGTTTCCTGTATGGCTGTGATTTGTCTTCTCCACTTTTGGAGGTAGAAGCACCCCATTGTTTAGACCTGTATGAGCCTTGGGGCTGGGATCTGCCTCTTGGGCGTCTATATCTGCCCCCTTTGTGGTCTGTCTGAGACTGGAAAGGACCAATTCTTTGTAGGCCAGTGTCTGCTAAAGCTTGAAGGCTGAACCTGTAAGAAATCCTTAACCGTTTGCATAGATTTAGCTTTGTCCTCCATTTTCTTTAACACCTCTTCTGCTTTAACACCAAACAAAGCATCATGCTGTAATGGGGCATCTAATAATTTTGCTTTGACATGATCTGGCAGACTTTGTTCCTTTAACCAAGCATGTCTCCTAATGACAGAACCAGTAACAGCAGCTCTGCAGGAGGCCTCCAAAGAATCAAAACCACACTGCAAAGTATGCTTTCCAACTTGTTCAGCTGCATGCAATAAATCCTGCATTTCTTTATCTGCACATTCAGAATTTGTCAACATTTTTTGTTTAAGCAGTGACATAATATATTGCTAATATTTGAGCATATGAAACTGACAATTTAAAGCCCTTATAGCCAAGGTAGCGGAAGTGTAAATCTTTTTTTCCACATCTGTCCAATGCCCTAGAATCCCTGTCGGAGGGGGTAGGATTTTTTGCAGCAGAAGCCTTGACCCTTCTGGGACCATGAGATATAGTTTCTGGGTCAGCAGTAGGGTTTTTGAAAAGGAATTTATGAGAGTCAGGAACCCTGTAGTACCTGTCCGGCTTAACAGGAACTGGAGGTAAAGAGTCAGGGGTCAGACTGGACTCTGAAAATACATCATCAACAATGTCTAACACAGGTGGAATAGCTAGGGGCCTGTGTTGTGGTAGTAAAAGGAAGTCTCTGAGCCTTTTCTTAGATTCTGAAAAATATTGGCTCTCCCAGTGGAAATGCTCTCTCATGGTATGCAAGGTTTCCCCAAAAGAGTAATCCTCCGGAGGAGAGGCTGAAGGGATAGATTCTTCAGCATCATAATCCTCATAGGGAGGAAGAGAGTATTCCTGATCAGAAGAGGAATCAGTTGAAATGGAAACCTGATCAGAAGATTAATATTCTGTCTCTTGCCTATGCCTTTTATCAGGTGGGGGATGGGAACCTCTGATCAAAGTAATTAGGTCTTCGGACATTTTGAGCCTCTGTTTTTTGGGCATGGAGGCCTGTCCATGAGGCTGCTGTACTTGTTTCTTTGTCTTTAAGGGTGCTTTAGCCTTTGCCTTTGACTCTGAAGTCGTTTTAATGTATAATTGAGTTGGTCTGTAAACACCCTCAGAAGCCGATGCCTCCAGCAGCCTAGGCCACTCCACGTGAGAGTCGGTAGCGGCCTGCGGGTCTAAAGTAGTGGGCGCCAGGGGCTGCGAAGGAGCCTCACTGAGAACAGGCAAACCGGTGACTGGCTTTTTTGGACCTTGGATGCCTGTCCTCTTTTTCTTTGCGTTTCTTGTGAATTCCGGTAGTCGGATGGCTATCCGACGACATCGTATAATTAAATCTTCTGCCAAAAGCAAAATCGTACTCACGCTTAATAGTGCGTTGGTTAAATCTAGCACAAAACCGACAACTAGCAACGTCGTGGTCAGGGCCTAGGCAAGGAATACAGTAAGAATGAAAGTCCTTATGAGGTATTTGCTTCCTACAAGAAATACAATTATTAACTTTTTCTGACATCGGTCTGGAGCAAGAAAAAAGTTTCCCCAACGGGGTACTTGGCTTTTAATGAAGACTTCGGATCTGAAATTCTAACATGAAAATCTCAGGAGTCGGCCGACCAGCACTTGCGTACTGCTTATGCTTCGGGCACCGCGCGGCAAGAAAGACTGAGGAAAATGGCGTCGGCTGCATCTTTTATACCCCTGGCGCGCTGACGTCAGGGAAGAGGCGACAGCAACTGACGCCGGACCTAGACTTTGGAATTCAGGCCAACTGAGGGTAGCCCAAGTGTAGTGACTGATATTCTCACTCCAACTGTCTAATCACTGTCAGGAGTACCCGGTTGGTAACTATGGGGACAGTGCTTGTCACTACAAACTTGCTGCCCTGTGTGCAACTAGCTACTGGAGAAATTTCAATTATGCTTTTATAGGAAAAATGTCACTCAAGGTGTCTAAGTATATACAGAGCACTGCCAAACACTTGAGGGGAAACTAATATGTATACCCTGAAAATTTATGGATGAAGTATTTTGGCGAATATTCTGAAGTTAGAAAAAAAAATCAAGTGGTGCTTACTGAAAACAAAGAATTAGCTTGTCAAGAATGATGAAAAGAGGAGAGTCACATGAATGGCTACTGCTTGGCTACTACTAATGCTGGTCTCACCACAGCTTCACTCTTTTGGGATACAATGCTCCTTTGCTTCTTCTCTCACCAGAAGCAAAATGTTGGCACCAATCCCAAGATGAGAAGCAGGCCACAGCCTGTTTAGTGATCCCCAGTCTTGTCCCAGATGATGCAATCCTGATAGCAAAACTCAAGGAAACAAAAGTGGAGAGGAACCTGAGAGACTTCAGAATCATTTAACAGTAAACAACCAATTGCCAGAGCAGTACTGAAGGTTGACAATAGTGAAATATGCAGCAAAAACAGCCAGGAAGCTGTCAGACTATGTACAGACAGGTACTTAAACCCTCTCGAGTGCTGCAAGCAGCCCTGGGGAACCTGCTGCCAAAATTATACAGATAGGACGAAGGCAGTTTGGCGAATAAAGCATCAGATGCTACATAAAAGTAACGGAAATAATGTAAGAGGCTGGAACATGACACTGACTTCTCTAAAGTGTTGTCTGATCACAGTCCAAAAGGCAGCATCATGTGACAATACAAGTTCTCTGTCAAACTTAAGACGGTTGAAGACAGTTCAAGGACATTCATTTTAAACACCAACAGTGATGGACATGTTGGACAGAGTTCATGTCAGGTTTAGGAGAACTAAAACGATACGGGGATGCAAGATTGCTTGGGGCAGTATAAAGCATTTTTTATGCAATGCATCCAGCAAGTTGCAATGATGAGAGCAGGCAGAAACACAGTAATGGAATTTCCTGTACTTTTACAAAAGGAACTGCTGTGCTCCTTTCTCCTGGAATTTAATTTTTTTTTAAACAACCACTTAGCAGTTTCTGAAGGCTGTTGTTGTGTCTTTCGGCTTCTCCCGGCTAGGGGTCGCCACAGTGGAACTCCGGTCCACTAATGATTGGGAGTAGATTTTTACTTGCCGAGTTGCCGGCCCCGACACACAACCTTCAACAAAGGTATGCCCATTCACGCATGTCTCCACACAGAAGACACTCTAGCTGAGAATCAAACAGGACAACGTCTTACTGTGAGGCGACAACGCTACCGCAGCACCACCACCGCAGTTTAAGGTATGGTCTTAAGGAAAATTACATTTATGCTGTACTACTAAATATTTCAGCAGCTACAAATGACGATAAAACTAGTGAGTTAAAATATGATTATTTCCCAAGAGTGAAGTTTTTGTTTGTACATTTTTCATATTTGCTCATGTTAGAAGTTACTCTCCTTTTTGGCCTTCACTTGCATTACTGTGTTTGATAACAGCCAGTCAAAGTAGTTAAGCAAAACCAACATCTACCATCAAATCCTGTTTCTATCTTTCATTTCTACACTGCACCTCACTTGCCCAATGTACAAAGAACAATTAAGCTGGAATACATTTACTTTCCATCAGTAACAGACACCATGAGATACAACTAATTGTACAGCATTATGGTTATTTGCTAGTTACAATATAATAAAGGTCATCACAAAATCACTACTTACTACATTTCTTTGCAGCATCAATGCACAGTTCTTCCACTTTATATTCTCCACTAAAATATCGATTTGAAGGCAGCCCAGGTAAATAAAACTTTATTTCCAAGCCCTGTTCTGGCAGATCTGTATTAACGCTGTTTTTGTCAGAGGTCCTTGTCCTCACACAAAGATCCATTTTTACTCCAGAGTCACATTTATAGCCTGTTTAAGGGACATGGAAAAGAATGAATGTTTATATCTATACATAAGTAAACACAATTACTGATGAATTATCACTGTGAAAAGGTGCAGTATTCAGCTTTGTAATGCAAGCTCTCAGGAATGTAAATACTTGTATCAATTTTGTTTTTATGTTTCTAACGTATTTATTACTAGCCGTAAAAAAGCAGGAATTTCTTTATTGGTTGTAGTCAGCAATCAAAGCTGCTCAACAGAAATAATACAAAGTACAAGTGCTCATCACATACAACATAAACAGTGTAAGTAAAACAAAGTTATGTACCTAGCATAAAGAGCTGTAAGATATATTCCCATCACCAGTTACAGGTAGAACTAAATGCAACAGATATTACAACCATTTAGAACTCAGACCTTTCCAGGCAGACAATTCCAGTCTCCTCTTATTCTCATCCTGCAGTTCTCCAGTTCCTCTATACTGCCTAAGCAAAGACCTAGCCAATTCATGAAGAAACTAAAGGTAATCCTTAGGAGGAAGACAGAGGAATAGAAGAAAATCTAGGTAGCATGATTTCTCTGGGACTGTTTGGCGTTTGGGGAGATTAGACTAAGTCAGCTGGCCTTCTCACAATGGGCCCAGGGTGGTGGACAGTTGATGATATAAAAGATGGATGCACTTTGTACATTATGCGGAGTACACAACTTTTCTAATCCAACAACAGGTCCACCTTTGGTAACAGGCCACAGTCTCCAGCTAACATAACCAGGTGTGCACAGCTAAGAGGAAACCTGTTTTATTTGGTAGATATTTGTTAACCTATATAGATCACTGAACATGGCCCTTTTCCAGACATCTGAGGAACACTGACTAGTTAAACAATTTGCTCAGAGTCACCCAGTAGAGACATGGAGGGTGAGGCAATCAAATCTTGGACTACATGATGCAGGTTCTTAACAGCTCATAGCTTTAACACCTTGTACTACCATACATCCCTTAGACAAATGTAACCCTGAAAGATTATCTTCATCTAGAAGTATTTCCAACTTATAGTGTTCTGGTGAAGATGGCCATGTACACCACATGTCCAATGCACAAATACTGCCAATTGAGGCATTTCAGTGGAATGCTATAAAAGAGTAAAAAAAAAAAAAAAAAGAAAGAAAAATACAGTAATATGGAAAGAGCTGGAGGTGTTTTGCTTCCAATGAGGAAAAAATAATTTTATGCAATCTGACCATCCTTGCTTGCCATGTCATCCATTCCATTTAGCCTCAATATCCCCCTTGGTGACAAAAGGTTTTACTTTTTAATAACAGAGAAAGTTGATATCCTTTCCTCAGATAAGAACTTTACTATCTACCATTCCTAGTTTCTTCAAATGTAACTGATTTAACCAGCTCTGTTATCAGTTTACCTTTCTCACTTTACTTAAATTTCCCGACTGCTATGATGCCACCATGTTTGAAAATAGTGGTGATCGAGGAATCTGCTTTTTCCCCACTGTAGTGTGAGCACTTATTTGTTATGTATGATTAGCAGGGGTTGTGGGGAATGGAGGAAGCAAGCCCTGCTGCAGAAACACCTATTTCTTCCTGCTTCGAATTTCAACATTGTACACTTCAATCATTTTGGCCTGGCATTTAGCCATAGACCAAGTGCTCTGTTAACTGTCATATCATCACTGAACTTACTTTCTTGTTCTTCTTTCGGCTTTTCCCAGTTAGGGGTCGCCACAGCGGAACTTCGGTCCACTATTGATTGGCAGTAGACTTTTACGGTGCCCTGGTGCCAGCTCGACTCCCAACCTTCAAGGAAGGCACGCCCATTCACGTATGTCTTTCGAATGCCACTCGACCGCGGGGAGGACATGCAGACTACACACAGAAGGCATTCCAGCAGAGAATCAAATGGGAGAACCTCTTGCTGTGAGGCGACAACGCTACTGCTGCACCACCGCGGCCTTTTCACTGACTTCATTTCACTGACAGTTCATTTGACTGACAAGTATTATTAGCAAGAAAATGGAATATGCCCCCTTCCCCACTGTAGTGCGACCCTGGAGTTAGAATGTATAGTTGGGGGGGTGGGGGGCACAGCCCCCCACAACGAGGGGTGTGGGGGGGCGAAGCCCCCCACTTACTTTTCTTTTACTAAGCAATATTATATCAAAACTTAACAATATCATATGAAATGAAGTGGGGGGCTGCGCCCCTCACACTCCCCCAACTATATATTCTAACTCCAGGGTCGCACTACAGTGGGGAAGGGGGCATATTCCATTTTCTTGCTAATAATACTTGTCAGTCAAATGAACTGTCAGTGAAATGAAATTTCAGTGAAATGGGGTCAGTGAAATGAAAGTCAGTGAATTGGAAGTTAGGTGAAATGAAGTAGACCCATATATATATATATATATATATATATATATATATATATATGTATATATAGATATACACACACACATACATACACAGGAACACAAAACACAACACAACGTTTCCCCAACAGTAAACAAGCCTGGATTCCACAAACACAGTCAGGCAATCTTGTCCTTGTAAAAAGATTTTATTATATAAAAGAACCTCTGAAAAAACATAATATTTCATAAGCACTTAAAAGTGCTACTGGTTAAGCGTTTTCATCTACTAGAACTGTAGACCTCTTCAGAACAAGTAGCACTATAAACTAATCCCTTTTAAATACAATGCTTTTGGCGCCAATGGATACATTTAAAAAATTAAAGCTATAGCTGTCGAATTTCCATAAAATGCTACTGCTTAGTTAAACACATATCAAGTACAATTACAGTTTCACATACCATACAAAACTAAACCATATCAAAATGAGCATTTTTAAAACATGTATAAATGATTTATTACAACTAATAATCATACCCTAGTTGTTAAAATGAGCTTGATCGGAATGTTGTCATTTAGTCCTGGGAAGGCAGTTGCGTCCAATAGCAGTTGCCATTTTACTTCCCTTAATCCCAGGATGGCCTTTATATTCCCAACTCGGGGGGGCTTTTTATGACCTGTTCAATAATACCAAATTTAAAATGGTGGTTATTCCCCCACTTCTCAATACTCCTATATAAGGCATTAGTTTTATCTTGCGTCCTAATCTTGTATAGATGGTCATAAATCCGATTTTTAAGACATCCGTCAGTTTTTCCCACATAGTAACCTGGACATGCCATACATTTAGCTAAATAAATCACGTTTAGTGTTACAATTAACGGTTTTAAATGTAACAGTTGTTCTATCTTTACTTAACAAAACTATCTTATCTTCCTCAAGTATGGCATGACATTGTCCCCATGTCCCACACTTTCTGGTGTGACCAAACCTGTTGTTCATCCTAGTGTTCTCTCCACACTGTTCCAAAATACTTAAAGTTCCGTGCTGACTTATACACGAAAACTGGGGTCTCTCCAACCATTTGTGTAATATTTTCATCAGTCGTAAGGATATTCCAATTATGCATAATAACTTTCTTAACTTCATTAACATGAGGACCATATTCAAATATGCAAGCACAATTAAATTGTTTATCATTGTTGTTAATTACACTATGCAAAGAATTCTGTATCATCCCCATGCCAAGCAATTGTTTATATTTACCTCCCCATTCTGATAACATATCTAGTAACATCATAAATCAATCCTTCAGGGTATCTCCTTTCACTAAATATTTCTCCAATGTAATAAATTTCCTGTACCATATCCTCATATTGTGAAGTCATTCGGGCCGCTCGAATACACTGTCCCTTCAATATATTCCTCACCAAGCCTCTTGGATGATTACTTGAATATTCCAAATAGGTATTACTAAAAGTTTATTTTCTGTATATGCGAGACTTAAAGCCCGCAGATGTGTGACTTATCAAAGTATCCAAATACGCTATACTATTTGAATTGTAGTTGTATGTAAATTTCAAATATACACTGGTATTGTTTATTTATTCCATAAATTGTTTAAATCTATCCAAAGAATCATCCCACAAAATGAAAATATCATCCAAAAAGCAAGTGTAGTATCTAATACTACCTGTATACTCGCTAGTGAAGACATGTGTGTTTTCCCAATCGACCATAACCAGGTTGGCAAAGATGGGAGCACAACATCGCTAGCCCCTTGGTTTGCCTATGGTATTCACCTTCATAAAAAATGTAATTGTGATCCAATACAATAGACATACATTCAACTAAAAGGCAAACATTATCCCAGTCCAAGTTACTATATTTCCTAATACTACTACGAAAAGCTTCTAAGCCTTCTTGCTTAGGAATACAAGAAAAAAGATCAACCACATCTATAGTAATGTATAATAACTCTTTTTCCATAAGGCAGGTGTTAATCTACTCAAAAAAATCCCAAGAATCTTTAATAATGTTTGGGACCCTACTATAAATATGCTTCAATCTTCTATCGATAACTACCCCTATAGGAAATGTCTTGGAATGACTACCCAACACTATGGGTCTAAAGGGGGGATCTCTAATATTTTTGTGGATCTTAGGTATACCCACTATAGTGGCTAAAATGGGATACTCAACCTTCATAAAATTGTATGTCTCAATAGTAATTCTATTTTCAATAAGATTCTTCTAGATACATATCTATGAGTCTATATACGATATGTATCTCCTTAACAGATAAAACTGCTTAGTTCCCACTCTGATACAAAATCTCATACATCTTATTCACATATTCCATAGTATTGTATATAACCACACACCCCTCCTTTGTCAGGTTTCATAATCCGTATGTTATCATTTTTAAAATGTTGCAAAACTTCACTTTCCTCCATAGTCAAATTATGTTTAACTTTTTTACTTTTCACACGTTGTTGCATCTTATATAACTCTCTGGTAACCACCTTTTCATAGGTGGCAATACTGGGGTGTGTGGAGGGTACAAATGTACTTCTTTTTCTTAATACTCTGTCTTGCCCATTATTAAACTCACTACCTTTTCTTGGCGTTTTTTCATTGAAGAATACTGCCAAATTAAGCTTCCTCAAAAAAAGCTTAAATTCCATCAAAATGTCGACAACATTAAAAGTTGTCTTTGGTATATATTTCATACTCTAGCTAAAAGGCTGAGATGCCGTGGTTCCAACTTATAATTAGTGTAATTATAAATTTTTAAATTACCCACACATTGTACAAACGTACCTTCTTTGAAGGTTGTGC